>NC_081146.1:27877279-27977279 GCF_958295425.1 Solea solea | reverse complement strand
AGAGAGTCTTAGCTGACACGCTCAGGTGCAGCATGCATGTGTTCACATGATCCATGTTACGTTTTATATTCTCTAAATATATGAACACATGAACGAATGACTTATTTCAAGATTAAATTTGTTCTTCTGGATTGTAAATGTGCACACCCTCCCCTCCCCTCCCACCACAGTCACCACTTGTTCTGACTCATTCTTTGTTTGACATGAAACGTGGACTTCACTCTCACATGCTGATAAGTGTATCTGAGTGGACTTTAGCTGGGATCAGATTCCTCACACTGATGATTGGTTGGATGATCACTGTGTAGCTTTTCAGCAGTTTTCCTTTGGAGCTGACGTTTTGATCTGTGTGAGGGTTCAGTTGTTTTTAAGGAGCTGACTTGGCTGTGTACACCACCCGAACCAGCTTGAGACATAAATGCTGAAGACAATCGAAATCATCTGTCATTTCTACCACGAGAGGTCTTTAAAAGAAAAACCAATGACTTCATGAAGTGGAATATTAGGAATTGTCCAGGAAAGAGTTGATGATCCATGACAAGAACAAAAGAAAAGCAAAATCACTCTGATAGTTCATAATTACAGCTGTCTTTACTGTAGCATACAAATGTGGCTGTGCATTTGCTCTGTGCTTTACGGTAGACACTGAGAAGTAGTGCAGTGTGTGCACAGACAGTTTCTTTAAACGTCAGTCGCTGTAACTCTGACAATCACTTCCTTTATTATATATCAGAATAAAATCTGGCGTCCACATCACAGGTTCATGCTTTGTTTGCATTTGTGGTGAAATCCTTTCTTCCCTTTACTCTCTTTGTCGTTGTTCTTCAGGAGTCAGGCTTCAGAGAGGCTTTATATTCATTTGCATAGGTGCACTTGTCTATTTTATAATACACCTTTCAGTGTGAAAGCTCTGCATCCCATCATACCTCAGGCCTCAGCTGCTCTTGGTCGTAGCATGAAGGTCATTTAGCCAAACCTTTTGTTTTATTACACTTAGGAAGGTTATATAACCAATTCCTGAAGATACAATGACCTGGAGGAATGAGAACCTTCAGAGACCGAGTTCACAGTTTGTCTTAGTGTCTTTCATTTAGCCCTCTCTGTCTGTTAACTCATCCTTGTGTCCACATCAAGTGAAAGTATCCAGTATCATCTCCTATGTCACTGTTTTCACTTTGACTGCTGGTTCCCCTCTCCTGTTCCATGGTGTTGGTGTTGGTGTTGGTGGTGGTTTGTAGCACACTTTAGTCAGCACTGACGTGGCCGTTGCCTCCAGTGCTGGAAACCAGTCTGACACATGGACGCTCGCTGTCACTGAGAACAAAGAAAACCAGGAAAAACAACTACGTAACAAAAGGTTGACCTGATGAAAGTGTGGCTCCACTTATCAAGATAAAGGTATCTGAGCAGACTTTAGCTGGAGGTGAAATAATATTCTCCTCTTCTCCTTCTCTTCTCCTCTTCTCCTCTTCCTTCATTGCTGTTTGTTTTATGTCCACTATGTCTGCGTTAACTCGTCGTGTGTTTCGTCTTCTTCATCTTCTTCTTCTTCTTCTTCTTCTTCTTCTTCTTCTTCTTCTTCTTCTTCTTCTTCTTCTTCTTCTTCTTCTGTGTGTTGCGTCATCACTGCCACTCTGTCGGTTATTCGAGGACTGACTTCAGCCCGAGAAGAGTGTGTGGATGATCACTGTGATGCTCTCTCAGACCCATGTCCGACTCGTCGTATGCTCTTCTGAGATTCTGCAGTTTCATATATTACAGTTGATCATTTCTACACAGTAATGTGAACATGTCAGTCATTCATTCATTCATTCATTCATTCATTGTCTACCACTTCATCCTGCACATGAGCGTCACACGGCCGCTGGAGCCGCTGACACAGAGTGAAAGTTGCTCAGAACGTCTGGTTGGTTCAGGGAGGTGTGAATGAACCAAAGACCAAAACTCATAGTTCACTTCAAGTGAACCAAACGCAGGACGTGGACTGCAAAGCAGGGCATTGTGGGTAAACACAACCAAAACGTACGCGTGTGTAGAAATGTGTGAGTCCATTGTTGCAGCGTATCTGTGTCGTATGTTCACATAAAACCAGACGATCTGATGCACTTTGAGATTTAAAATCCATTATTATTATTATTATTATTATTATTATTATGATGATGCATCTGATGGAGGAAACATTCACCAACAGATGAGACACTTTTCCTCTTCATTGTTTGTCTCGTCGTCTCCTTCAGTCATTGTTGATGCAGCGCCGCCTCAGGCGAGGAGAGGAACACGTTATTCAAAAGGTTTGGTTTGTTTCACTAAAGTGTGAAAGCGGCTGAATGTTGAACCTCCAACTGAACCCAGGTTAGGTGAGAAAATGACCCGAAGGTCAGAACCTCACACCGTAATCCCCTCGCTGCAGTGTCACCTGATCACTGTTATGCCTTAGACCGTGCAGCAGATTAGATTACACATATTATTCACTAAAGTGAGCCACACCCTCCCTCTCATGCCTGTCATTAACAGCCTGAACATGCCCTGGAATAACACGGAGAACTCCTGCAGCCCTTGGTCACAGGGGCTACAACCACCATGGATTTCCAGAGAGGGAGGATATCGGAGCCCCGCCTACTCGGGGGTGGAGTCGGATACAGAGAGTAGCAGCACAGAGAGTGAGAGGGTAAGTGGGTGAAACTGGTGACGTCTTTCACACCACATGAATTCAGCAAAGGTCTCAGGCCACGAATAATGATTTCTGTCTCATTGAAACACAAGAAGAAACTACAGGGAAACATGGATGAAGTTTAAAGTAGCATAATATTCATTTAAATAAGGTTTATTAAGGTTTAGTGCGACTTACTTTTACACCTGAACTATGTTCCATTTATTATATATATATATTATATTATATACACACATGTTGTATGAGTTCAACTCATTGACAGTTTACTAATATAAGTGTCATCATTCCAATGATCACAGAATCTGCTGCTGGTGACCTGACACTTTTGAACAGTTCTGTACAAATATAACAATCTCTTTTATTTCAATCAGTGATTCACACCAGATAACGTCCTCAAACTTAACAGTAATAAACTGAGGTCCAGATTTCCAGAACCGCCTCCTCCAGTCACATTACACCTGTCCTGATCAACAACATAATGAATTATTATGTTTTACTGTTTCGACTGTTTTGCTCTTCATTGATTTTCATCTTGTCTTTGTTGACCTTGAGTAACCTTTATTTAAAGTTGCCTTTAATTATAATTATGTATTATTATTATTATTGTTATTATTATTATTATTATTATTATTGTTTTTATTATTATTATTATTAACATTATTATTATTATTATTCTCATCATCATTATGATTTGATATCTAGAATGAGATGTTGGGTGTGCTGTGACGTTCTTCTGACTCCATTGTTGTTGTTTTTTTCAGTCTTCCAGTAGAAAGCTGGACGTGGTCTCAGTGAGGGTCCAGACTTTGACCTCAATGCTCCAACAGCGGTTTACAGAGATCGATCAACAGAAGGAGGAACTTCAGATCGAGGTGAACATAATCAACAGGATGAAATGAACACAACAACATTCATGTGAAATGGCATGATAATAAGCTAGAGGTCAAATAGTTCATTAATTAATCAAGTCAATGGATGAAAAAGTTAGTACTCTACATGAATGGATTAAATGGATAAATGTACCTGTTTTTTTTGCATCATGCAAGTTATGATATAATTGAATATTTCTGACTTAATGTCAGAAAAATGTCTCTTTTTTTCTTTAACATTGATGCAAAACACTGAAATGAGTCCAGTTGTGTCTGCAACTTGCAGTTTTGAATCTCCATGCCACGTCCCAACACCACCACAGTCATGATAAAGGAATGCATATCTCTGACGTGCTCAAGCTCTGGCCAGTGTGATTCAGCTTTAGTTGTGTTTTTTGCCGTCTAGCTGCAGCTGGAGAATGCTTTGCTGCAGGGCGAGCTGCAGACAGAGAAGCAGCAGCTCGACAGACACATACAGAAGCTGCAGGCTCTACAGCAGGAGCTTAGACGGAAAGAAAAGCAAAGACATACCAGCAGACAAAAGGTAACATGTAACTCACTCCTATTATATACAGTATATACAGTATATATATATATATATATGTGTGTGTGTGTGTGTGTGTGTGTGTAGCTGCTGCTGGATGAAGAGTCTAAACAGTACGTGACAAAGAGCTATTCAAGTACATCCACCTAGTGTTCCGTGTTCGTCCAGTCCAGCTATCTTCCAACGCATCGTGACAATCTCTCTCTCTCTCTCTCTTTATATATATATATATATATATATGATATGATATGATATGTATCATATCATGCTCACTACGGGGATATCAGAGAGGTGGAGCATGTGTTAGTTTGGTTGAATTTTTTTGGTTGTAAAAATGTGAAAACCTGCCTCTGTTGATTTAGATGAAAAGTCTTTATTACATTTGAATAATATTGGGTTCTATTGCATTTTGCATCATGTTTAGCTGTTCTGAGGCTTTTCAATAATCAATATTATATATAATTCAATAATCAGTTCATTTTATTGGCACCTTCACAATTGTTATTATTACTGTTATTATTGTTATTATTGTTATTATTAATGAAATGTCCCTCAGTCACTTGATCATTCTGTCACTCATGTTAAACTCCCACATATTAAGACTCTGCTTTAAGTGATTCCACATGAATGTTTGATGACTGCACTCACCTGTTCTCACCCCTGCAGGAGCTGGAGAGTCTGGAGAGGGAGAGTCGCAGGGTGCAGGAGCTCAGGCGGAGCTGTGAGGAGAAGGAGAAGCTGATCCCCAGTCAGTCAGAGAGCTGCAGAGAACAGCTGATCCTGCAGCTGCAGCAGGTGAGTGAGTGACGTCCACCGACCAACGCTGTCATGAAGTCCAGTCAAACATACAGCTGCATGTACTGGATGGATATGAAAGATGAATGAATGGGTGAATGGCAAACCTGTAGTGTACAGCAGCTTCGAGTGGGCTTTATAAATACAAACCATTGACCATTGTTTTTTCTCACTTTAATGCTCTTATCAACATAGAAAAGTCTCTGTCACCTGCATATTTGGACTTATTCCTCTTATTGTGAGAGCTGCACAGTAATAAGAGCGGCAGTGTGTGAATAAAGAGAGTAACGAGCTAACGGTGGTCTGCCAGCTTGGTCGGTAACCCTGCAGACATCATGGATGTGGAATGATCCAGACGCACAGCGCTCGCCGTCCACTCAGAACACAACGTTAGCCGTTCTGAGCATTAAAGACATTTTGAACCCCGCCTCTCTTTTCTATGTCAGCTGAGATTGGCTGAGGATAAGGTGATAGAAGACGGATGGAAGGAAAGACATTTTGAAATGCAAACCAACAGCTTTTAAATGACAGATTAGATGCAACAGTTGTTCTGTTTGATTCAGGAGAAAGAGGCGATGGACTTGGCTGTTCGGGCTTTTGAGGACTGGGAGTTTCACTTCCTGGAGCAAGAGAGCTGCATTGATGAGGAGGATGAGAGCACTGTGGACAATGCAGAGCAGGGAGAACATGAGGGGGAATTAGAAAAGGAAATCCTTTGTCAACAACATGTGGTCACCACAACACAGGTAAACTAAAACTACCATGTCAGTGTTTGTCACCCTGACTGACAGAGATCAATGTTTCATGATGATTCTGTATCATAATGGAATAATAAACTAAATGTTACAGTTTTTGCCTTTCACCCATTCACACGCGTTCACACTCATTCCCTCACACGTTCACACGCGTTCACACGCTGCTGCACAGCCTTCAGTGTCTTCAGCCTTGGACACAGTAGACCACCCGATCCTTTTAGATTGAGCTCTCTGGCACAGCCTGCTGGAGAACCTGAGGACTGCAGGCTCAGCACCCACCTTTTAGCTTATGTCCCCTTTTTATCTTGTCTTACATTTCTAGTTTCTAGTTTTCTATTTTGGTTTGGCTATTGATGCTTTCTCTTTGAGCATATTTAAAAATATAAATGATGCAAGTTATTTATCGTTAACATTTACTATTTTCTTTTCTTCTGTTTGAAATAGTTTATATTATATGGGATCTCTGAGCAGCAGTGGGCCCCAGAGGTAAATGGATGTGCCCCAGCTGTGGGTTAAATAGCACCCCCCCCCGCTGCCTTGTGGGCATTCTTTCAGTAGAAAGAAGCTAAGGGAGAAACTCTAACAGGAAGCCATTAGACTCCGCCCTGCTTCTTATTAACTGACGTGTGAATGTTCATTAAAGCTTTTGGACCATTTTAAGAAAACATTTACAGTGAGGAGGAAAAAGCACGTGATGTCCACACTGATGTAAACGATGTTGTGTCTTTCCAGGAGCGAGTTCAGCAGCTGGAGCGACAGCTGAAGGAGGTGCAGAGAGAGAATGAGAGGGAGCTGAATGCCTTGAGGAGAGAGAAGAGAGAACTCCTCCACAAAACCCAAACAGTAAGAGGGAAAAAGTCCTTTACAGTTTCTCTCACCTCAGCTGTTGAAACACATTATTTCACACTGAACAACCAGCTTATGAACATAGTTGAGTATTTAACATCCACACTCAGTCACTTTAGACCTTTGACTGGTGACTGGAAAACCAAGCTTCAAATCAGTGTTGCTCAGGAAGTGTGAGACGCCAACTGTTGCTAGTTGTCCTGCCTTCAAGTGGCTAAATGGTTCAACGCTTAAGCTGCGTTTCCAGTGGCATATTATTTGACTATTTTTATAGTAAAATGTAAGTGTGTGATGATTGGTCAGACGGCCGACCACTGACTGACCACTGACTGACCACTGACTGACCACTGACTGACCACTGACTGCTCACCGACTGACCACTGACTGACCACTGACTGCTCACCGACTGACCACTGACTGACCACTGACTGACCACTGACTGCTCACTGACTGACCACTGACTGACCACTGACTGACCACTGACTGCTCACTGACTGACCACTGACTGCTCACCGACTGACCACTGACTGACCACTGACTGCTCACTGACTGCTCACTGACTGACCACTGACTGACCACTGACTGACCACTGACTGCTCACTGACTGACCACTGACTGACCACTGACTGACCACTGACTGCTCACTGACTGACCACTGACTGACCACTGACTGCTCACTGACTGCTCACAGTGCCGACACAGAAATCAAGCCCAACAATGTCGAACTGTACTTCAGTTAAAAAGACTGGACAATCGTGGGTTCATCTCCAGCACAGGGAAAGTAACAGGAGTCTGGTTTCTTTAGTGACGCACTGCTGATCACGACCAGCAGGTGGCATCACAAACCCTGCTGCTGTGACTCTGAGAGAGTGAGCTTCACTAATCCTGGAGGGAGGGAGGGAGGAGAGGGAGAGAGGGAGGAGTAAATAATAGGAGGGAGTAAGTTGCATTTGTGAGTGTGTGAACATGTGAGAGTGTGTGTGTGTGTGTGAGTGAGAGAGAAGGCCAGCTCCTCGCAGCAGTGGTAAGATAATGGACTTGAATGGATTTTTACAGCTGATGAGTTTTCACTTTGAACATTTGTTTCATCTGATAAACCGAAGAAGACAATCTAGGATTGAGGTCGGGGAGGAGTGAAGGGCGTGGCAGTACAGAGGAGCAGACAGTAGCATGTGCTTTACTTGTGACATGTGTGCTAAAGTGTTCTGCTAACGGCAGAAGCTCCTTATTATTATTATTATTATTATTATTATTATTCATATCTCATATCTTGAAACTTCACTCAAGCACGACTGACAATGTTTATGACCTTCACACAGAATTGACTCAAAGTGTTTGAGAGCTCAGAGAAAGCGGTTCACTCGTGTCTGAGTGGTGAGAGAGACGGATGAGGGTGAAACACTCATGTGTTTGTGAGTCAAGCTGAGGGGGGAGGGAAGAGAGGGAGACATGGTTTTGAACTTCTTCTCACCCGTTTTCATTCTGTCACCATGTTTTACAGACGCTCTCAGTGTCACTGTGTTTCATATGGAAATGAATGTGCTTGAACAGGTTCACAAAGAAAAGAAGCCGTTCACCGATTGGTCGAACATCACCAGCTCCGCCCCCTGCATGATGTCACTCTCCCCTCTTTCCGTTCACACGCCCCCTCAGGTATGCAGCCTGGTAACATGAATACACTTTTTATATCAAACACAATGATTTCAACATTGAAGATTTAATATAAAGTGATATTTGTTTGTTCTTAAAAAACTTCACGTGATCATTTAAACATCGGAACGATTGCAGATTGATTTTCATACGAAACGTTGATCTTTTAATCATTTACAAGACAAGAAAGTTGATCTTTTCAGTGTGATTTGTTATATCATGAATACTCTTATTTTGTAGGAGCCATGCAAAGAATCTACCAGTCTGCCGAGACGACGGAGTTCACATCGCAGCAACAGACACAGCGACAGGCCCGTCTCAGCGCAGGGTGAGTCAGTACTAAGAAACGCTCTCTCTCTCTCTTTACATCTGTGTCCTCGTTGTCCAACTGTGTCCTCATTGTCCAACTGTGTCCTCATTGTCCAACTGTGTCCTCATTGTCCAACTGTGTGCTCATGCTCGTTGTCCAACTGTGTGCTCATTGTCCAACTGTGTCCTCATTGTCCAACTGTGTCCTCATTGTCCAACTGTGTCCTCATTGTCCAACTGTGTCCTCATTGTCCAACTGTGTGCTCAGTTCCCTCCTTCAGTCCAATGAAAGGTGTGTCAGGAGAGTGTTTACCTGGACAGACTGGATGAGCCAGAGAAGCACCTTAAGTACACCTTAAGTGTACTTAAGGTGTACTTAAGGCTGAAATCTGCTCAGCATGAGACAACTATACATGAATAAGTGAATCAATGAATAAGTGACACTTCCTGTGACTTACTGTCACAGGAAGTTTATGTTATTGAACCTGAACAAAGGATTTGAAACACTTCAGTCATTTGAATGTAGTGACATCATAGATGGAGTGAATGGACCTTTGTTTCTATTTAAAAAATCTAATTATAATATGAAGCAGCTTGACATTTGATTTCTTTTTTAGAGTCTTTTTGTTAAGTGGCTGAAATCCTGTCAGTCTGTGTCCCAGTGTCTGTGTCCCCACTCTGACAACTGTGTCTGCGTCCCTGTGTCTGTGTCCCCACTCTGACAACTGTGTCTGTGTCCCCACTCTGACAACTGTGTCCGCGTCCCGTGTCTGTGTCCCCACTCTGACAACTGTGTCTGTGTCCCCGTGTCTGTGTCCCCACTCTGACAACTGTGTCTGCGTCCCCACTCTGACAACTGTGTCTGCGTCCCCGTGTCTGCGTCCCCACTCTGACAACTGTGTCTGCGTCCCCGTGTCTGTGTCCCCACTCTGACAACTGTGTCTGCGTCCCCGTGTCTGTGTCCCCGTGTCTGTGTCCCCTCTCTGACAACTTTGTCTGCGTCCCAGTGTCTGTGCCCCCGTGTCTGTGTCCCCACTCTGACAACTGTGTCTGCGTCCCCGTGTCCCAGTGTCTGCGTCAGTACCTCAGTTTTGCCTGAATGCCTTTGATGCTTTGGTGTCTCTCAGGTTTGGTGAGACCACCTTCAGACAGTCAGAGGCCCGTGGCCCTTGCGTCCCCCATTTCCTCCCAAAGACTCAGCAATGGATACAGTGGTGGACAAAGACCTGGGTCTGTCCTCAGTCCGTCCAACAGTGCAACAAACCCTCGTGCTGCCAGGTCAGTAACTCAAGGATTAAGTTTAGATTAATCATTTATATATATATATATCTATATATATATATATATATATATATATATATATATATATACATAGAGTATGTAGATTAAGTTCAATCAGAATTCTTTTATCTTTTGCTTTGATGACAGCTTTGTGTCTCTCGTCACTTTCATGAGGTAGTCACATGGAATGGTTTCCCAACAGTCTTGAAGGAGTTCCCAGAGGTTCCCAGAGGTTCCCAGAGGTTCCCAGAGGTTCCCAGAGGTTCCCAGAGGTTCCCAGAGGTTCCCAGAGGTTCCGAGCACTTGTTGACTGCTTTGACTTAACTCTGTGGTCATGTGACGCAGCAGCACTCGCTGTGTTTGGGGTCATTTTCATAAAAACAAATGATGGTGTGCAGCATTAAGACCTGGGTTTGTTCCTGGAGTTTGGATGTGTGTGTTTTCTAGTTTCCTCCCACAGTCCAAAAACATGCAGAGGTTAATTGTTCACTCTAAATTGACCGAATGTGAAGGTAAATGGTTGTTTGTGTGTAATAGTCTGACCCCACGTCAGCTGGTAGAGCAAAGGATTCATTGATGAACGTCATTGTTAGTTTCCGCCCTAAACTCTCTTAAGGACGTGCAGGATTATTTTATCCTGACTTAGTCCTTTGCATGAATGTCAAACCAGGATGAGAAGTACTACTTTTCCTTGCTGAGGAGAAACATTTGAAATAATCCTGATTAGGATTTTTTGCAGCCCTACTGGGTTAGGATTAGGATTAGGTCTGAGCCAGCTGCTAAAACAGTCATCGGCTCTGTTCACCGAGTTAGTGACTCAAAGACATTAACAGCAGATCATTTAAGTTAGCATTGGTCAATGCGGTCAAAACCGGTCAATTAGATAAATAACATACAGCCAGTGCTCGGCAGCAGCTGGCCCCATCAGTAGCATCATGTTATACGATCGTAATTCACCTCCTGATTGTTTCAGACAACAAAGGTGAAGTGATCGTGAATCCTCCTGAATCACATCTTTGATGAAGCTCCAGCTGCAGACTGGGAGCTGTTTAGAAAGCAGAATCAGTGCCATGAACACATTGAGGATACAGCTAAAATAAAATTCCTTGTAGTTGTCATTTATCAACAGTCTCTGCTCAGTCTGGAGAGTCTGGGCTTTTTTAACATGGTATATAACACTGATAGTTTGTTGGTATAAGTTAATGTTAAAGTGTGATCTACAGCGTGATGATGATGACTCTTCCTCCCACAGTCCATGTCTGCTGGAGCTTGTGGAGATGGAGAAGAAACTGAGAGAGGCTAAGGCAGAGAGAGAGAGGCTGCTCAGAGAGAGGGTGAGTCACCTGATGTTCATACTGGAGAGGATGATACAACCAGCATTTGATTTCATGGAGGCAATCAGAGGGCAGTTGGTGGGGGGTGGAGCTGGGTGTCATTGGCATAACAGTGGTAGATAAAACCCTGGGGTAAAAAACACTGGAGGCGACTGGAAATGAGAGTGAGACATTTGAGTTGGGTGAACTGAGACTGAAGGATGCTGTGAGAGAGTGTGTGAAAGGCAACAGTCCAGTCCAGACTGCAATAGTCCATAAAGGCTGTTATAACATGAACATGAACATGAACCTGAGACACAACAGTTAGTTATAGCATTTAAAAGAGAAGTCATACAGTTCTTTGGTTAATGTGCACACCCAGGAAGAGCAGTGGCTGTTGCTGGAGGAGAGGAGGCAGAAAGAGCCAATCTCTTCCATAGCAGAAACCCCACAAAGAGCAGAACCAGAACCAAAGGTCCAGGACAGTTCTCCTCTAAAGGCCCAAGAGGTAAGTATTGATGATAAAACCATAAAAAGTGCCTCAGTGCCCTCAAAACAGATTTTTAAAGCTGTGACTGATAAGGTTGTGTTTGGTAAATGTTAAAGGGGACATATTATGCAACATCTACTTTTGTAACATTTTAATACCAGTGTCCAGTGTCATCTCATTACTGCAGGCTTTGTCTGAAACAAGTGTCCATGATCAAAGGCCCCTGAGGGTCACTAATGTAACATGGAGTCTCTCTCTCTCTCTCTCTCTCTGCAGCTGTGCAGCCAGGCCCTTTATCTCTCTCCAAACTTTGACCTCCGGGTCCACGTGGAGTCTTTGGGTCATGGCGTGACTGGCTGCTCAGACCTGCGGCTGACGTCTCGCCGCTGTGCTGGCTTCCTGACCAAACGAGGGGGAAGGGTCAAGACCTGGAAGAAGCGCTGGTTTTTGTTTGACACGGAGCACAGACGACTGGCTTACTACACAGGTTAGACCGGCTGGAGCAGGAGCATGTCAACGCATGTCAACGCATGTTTGTATGAATGAAAACCTGCTGGCTGTGTTTTTACAACAATATTACTTCAATAGCATATTCTCCCTCTGTGTGTGTGCACCAACCAGCCTGAGATATGGACACCTCATTATTTTGCTGTTACTCTAAATGGAAGTTTGTAAACCGCTCACTCTTCCAAACCAAAGTCCATTGAAATAATAATTTACAATTATATTAATAATCATTTTTACACCGTGGTGCACAGGAGTTAGTGAGCCACTAAAATCTTTCATTCACATCACTCTTACCCACCAAGTTTTACTGTCTATCGCCAAGAAAATCTAAAAAACTCACGTCACATGTCTCACACACACACACACAACAGAGACAACACAAGTGAAATGATGTCAACATGACAATCCACAAACTGTGCTCTGCTACAGCCCGAGGATCTGCTGATCACAGCGGCCTGGATCTGATCAGCACTCGCTGGTTTATCACGAGTCGGATCCACGGAAATGTGACATTTGTTACAGCTGCAGAAAGAATAATGAACAGACATGAAAGTCACAGCTGCAGACGACAGTGAAGCTTCTTCTTCAGATGAGACATGAGACTGCATGTCCAAACAAGCTTGATGCATGTTTACACGCGCCACAATCAGAGGATTTCATTTTACGTCCGTGTCAGTGATGGAATCATGGATTCATCTCAGAATCAGAACGAATGAAGAAATCTTTCACATGTAAACACAGCGAATATATCAGTCGTTACTGAAACATGGAACCATCTTATCTCACCTTGAACCAGGACACACAGTTGCAGTCTTTCATGCTTCTCTGTGCGTCTTCATAGAGACTGTGTCTGTCCCTCGACCTACTAAAGTTAAAACTAAAGTAAATAAATCAATAACAAACAGAAGAGGACTTAGACATTCTAACTTAATAAAGATTAATACCAACAATAAAATAGAGTCAAATAATACCACTTTTAAATGTGGACTATTAAATATTAGGTCTCTCTGTTTTAATAAATGATCTCATTTCTGACAATTGTATTGATTTATTCTGTGTAACTTGGTTACATGAAGAAGATTACGTTAGTCTAAATGAGTCAACTCCTCCCACTCATGCTAACACCCATATTCAGAGGTGTAGCAGTCATTTTTAATACTAGATTATTAATCAATCCCAAACCCAAACCAGGATATTCATGGTTTAAAAGCCTTATTCTTAATCTAGCTCATCCTAGTTGGAAATCACAGAAACCAGTTATGATAGTCACAGTTTATCGTCCACCTGCTCCTTATTCAGAGTTCCTATCAGAGTTCTGTGAGTTCTTATCTGAGTTAGTGCTTAAGACAGATACAATCATAATCATGTAGATGCTGACCGTGATAGTCTTAGCTGCGCATTTAACTCGCTGTTGGAATCAATAGGTTTTATTCAACACGTTAATAAACCAACTCATCGCCTTAATCACACCCTCGATCTTGTTTTAACTTATGGTATTGATATTGATAACTTAAACATAGTTCCTTAAAACCCTCTCCTTACTGATCATTATTTACTCACATTTAATTGTACAATAATGAACTACAATAGCATAAATATGATATGTATGATATGTACCCATATCATACATATCGTCACCATTATTATTGCGCTATAATTAAAAGTCGATATCATTGACTGTATAAACTTGTGACTTGATACAGTTGTTGTGTATCTGCTCCTGGTCTCTCTCTCTCTCTCTCTCTCTTCTGTCTCTCTTGTCCTTTCTCTCCCCCCTTTCTGTCCCCCTCCTCTCCTCTGTCCCCCATTTTCCTTTCACCCATGTGATGACCGCACATGTCTGAGTCTGGTTCTGTCAGAGATTTCTTCTTCTGTTTTCTCTCCACTGCCCCCTAGTGTTTGCTCATGTGTGAACTGTTGTGTTTCTCTGCTCTCCTTGATGTTGTCTATGTACAGACCTGAGATCATGTGTGTTAGGATTTGACACTATACAAATAAATTGAATTGAATTGAATTGAACCAGAGCCACATACAAGGCCACAGATGGCAGTCATGCACACTATCTGACATGTATTAAATGTAATATCTTCCACATACACCCAACCATTTTATTTATTCAACTTCTTTAGTTAATTTGTTATTGTCTGTTTGTTTAAATCATTCATTCTTATTAATGATCTTTTTACTTGCCTTGCATTATTAATAGAAAACATATAGGAATTTAAGTACATGTCTAATTGTACATCATTATTTGTAATTATTATTTTCACATCCATTCATTCCAACAAACCTTTTTCTTTTTCTGCCGCAGACTGTGATGAGAGGAAGCTAAAAGGAGTGATTTACTTCCAAGCCATAGAAGAAGTTTACTACGACCATTTACGAACAGCCACATCAGTAAGTTCTCATACGTCATTTTAACTGAATCTGTAACTGCAGCAGATTTTGGAATCACAGTTGAAATGAAACAAACCTGCTGCTCTGCACTTCAAACCAGGTGGGGTGGCACTGGCTCTTCCTCTTCCTCGTTTTTGTCTGAATGGAACTTGCATTTGTTAGTGCATGGGAGTGCTGGTGCAGGTGCTGGTGCTGGTGCTGGTGCTGGTGCTGGTGCTGGTGCTGGTGCTAACCCTAACCCTAACCCACAGATGAATGGAAATGCAGGAGATCCTTCTTTTCCAATCCAGCCATTCTGTAGAGATGCCAGACATTTGTTTTTGTGTCTATGAGGATACATGGCAATACACTGATCCATGAGATCTTGTGCTGATTGTATAGTTTCACAGAAAATGTTCTTTCTTTCTTTCTTTCTTTTCTTTCTAATAACGTAAACTACCACTTTTATTAATGACACAGTTACTGCCAATGGAGTTTTTCCAAGACTAACTAAATGAACTGTAATAGTAAGAGTTGTAGTAGAACTATAGTCAGTGATGCATGATTCCTGAGCTACTTGGCCTTTCTCTCCGTCTGTCAGCCAGCTTGGTTTAGAGTATTTTTGGTTGCCAGTGGGTGGCAGTGTACTGTATGTGGGGATGCACAAAAGTCCAAAATGGCTCGTGTGCAATTCTACCATTAACGCCCACATATATTGAATAGCTGTCCCATGTAGTGACCACAATGACAATGACATTGTTTAACTGGTGTATCCAGTCATTGGTGTGTTCAGTGCACTTACTCAGAGTTCATGTGGGATTACAATCCCGTTGATATGAAGATATAAATTTAAACTCCAGTCATGTTAAAGGGAATTCTTCTCAATGACTTTTAACATTGTCACTGTGTGTTCCTCGTCTTCAGTCTCCACGGCCCAATCTGACGTTCTGTGTGAAGACATACGACCGCCTCTTCTTTCTGGTGGCTTCCAATGCAGTATCCATGCGGATTTGGATGGATGTCATTGTCACGGCAACAGACGAGCACTGTCGTCATTGACATCTTGCACATGAGGCTGTTACATGGAGGAGTGATGCTTCAGTGGCAGCACAGTTCACCACCGGACCAGCTTTTTACACCAGTGTGCAAACTGAGCATCTTGTTACTGGGACATTTCACTGGTTATGGCAGACCCCCCTCTGCTGGTCATAGTGCAGCGTTACAGTCGTGTTGACCATTACTTGATTATAATGCACAACTACATCATGGAGAGGACACTGCCACACTGCAACAGCAGAGCAGCTTCACTATATAATGCAATTCAATGTTTGTCATAGGTGTTGAAAATAAACTTTTGGGTTGGTTTATATATCTGAGATGTTTCTGTTAACACTGTTTTTCACCAGTTTGTTTGTTGTTGTTTTTTACATTGTGTTGTATTAACTTATTATCTGGAAATTTATATAAGGTTGATTCACAAATAATTTAAGAAATACAACGTATGGATGCACTTTTAAATGTTTGTGTTATGGGTCCTAAGGATGAAGACCACAGTAACGAAGATGTCATCTGTATTCATGTAAGAGAGGAGCAATGAGGACATGGTACTAGTTTCCTCCAAGATTTCCTCTTTTTCTTGAACAATTATCGACAGTTACGTCAATGCCACATATCTCTGCTTTATTCTAAGTGGTTAACAATAAACAGTTATGTTTCCTATATTTCTTACCTCTCAAGTCACCCTACAATAAATACTTTTCACAATGTCTAGAAAACATGTTCTTTTTCCTTCATAAACACATGTTTACGACATGCTAAAAAAAGTCATATTATCGTATGTCGTCCAAAATCAGTCAAAAAAGTCATAGTATAGTATGTCGTCCAAAATCAGTCAAAAAAGTCATAGTATAGTATGTCGTCCAAAATGTGACAAAAAAGTCAGACTATAGTATGTCGTCCAAAATGAGACAGAAAAGTCATAGTATAGTATGTCGTCCAAAATCAGTCAAAAAAGTCAGACTATAGTATGTCGTCCAAAATCACTCAAAAAAGTCATAGTATAGTATGTCGTCCAAAATCACTCAAAAAAGTCATAGTATAGTATGTCGTCCAAAATCACTCAAAAAAGTCATAGTATAGTATGTCGTCCAAAATGTGACAAAAAAGTCATAGTATAGTATGTCGTCCAAAATGTGACAAAAAAGTCATAGTATAGTATGTCGTCCAAAATGTGACAAAAAAGTCATAGTATAGTATGTCGTCCAAAATCACTCAAAAAAGTCATAGTATAGTATGTCGTCCAAAATCACTCAAAAAAGTCATAGTATAGTATGTCCTCCAAAATGTGACAAAAAAGTCATAGTATAGTATGTCGTCCAAAATGTGACAAAAAAGTCATAGTATAGTATGTCGTCCATAATGTGACAAAAAAGTCATAGTATAGTATGTCGTCCAAAATCACTCAAAAAAGTCATAGTATAGTATGTCGTCCAAAATCACTCAAAAAAGTCATAGTATAGTATGTCGTCCAAAATGTGACAAAAAAGTCATAGTATAGTATGTCGTCCAAAATGTGACAAGAAAGTCATAGTATAGTATGTCGTCCATAATCAGTCAAAAAAGACATAGTATAGTATGTCGTTCAAAATCAGTCAAAAAAGTCATAGTTTAGTTTGTCGTCCAAAATCACTCAAAAAAGTCATAGTATAGTATGTCGTCCATAATCAGTCAAAAAAGTCATAGTAAAGTATGCCGTTCAAAATCAGTCAAAAAAGTCATAGTATAGTATGTCGTCCAAAATGTGATAAAAAAGTCATAGTATAGTATGTCGTCCAAAATCACTCAAAAATGTTATGGTATTGTATGTCGTCCAAAATGTGACAAAAAAGTCATAGTATAGTATGTCGTCCAAAATCACTCAAAAAAGTCATAGTATAGTATGTCGTCCAAAATCAGTCAAAAAAGTCATAGTATAGTATGTCGTCTAAAATGTGACAAAAAAGTCATAGTTTAGTATGTCGTCCAAAATGTGACAAAAAAGTCATAGTATAGTATGTTGTCCATAATCACTCAAAAAAGTCATAGTATAGTATGTGGTCCATAATCAGTCAAAAAAGACATAGTATAGTATGTCGTTCAAAATCAGTCAAAAAAGTCATAGTTTAGTTTGTCGTCCAAAATCACTCAAAAAAGTCATAGTATAGTATGTCGTCCATAATCAGTCAAAAAAGTCATAGTAAAGTATGTCGTTCAAAATCACTCAAAAAAGTCATAGTATAGTATGTCGTCCAAAATCAGTCAAAAAAGTCACAGTTTAGTTTGTCGTCCAAAATCACTCAAAAAAGTCATAGTATTGTATGTCGTCCAAAATGTGACAAAAAAGTCATAGTATAGTATGTCGTCCAAAATGTGATAAAAAAGTCATAGTATAGTATGTCGTCCAAAATCACTCAAAAAAGTCATAGTATAGTATGTCGTCCAAAATGTGATAAAAAAGTCATAGTATAGTATGTCGTCCAAAATCACTCAAAAAAGTCATAGTATAGTATGTCGTCCAAAATCAGTCAAAAAAGTCATAGTATAGTATGTCGTCTAAAATGTGACAAAAAAGTCATAGTTTAGTATGTCGTCCAAAATGTGACAAAAAAGTCATAGTATAGTATGTTGTCCATAATCACTCAAAAAAGTCATAGTATAGTATGTGGTCCATAATCAGTCAAAAAAGACATAGTATAGTATGTCGTTCAAAATCAGTCAAAAAAGTCATAGTTTAGTTTGTCGTCCAAAATCACTCAAAAAAGTCATAGTATAGTATGTCGTCCATAATCAGTCAAAAAAGTCATAGTAAAGTATGTCGTTCAAAATCACTCAAAAAAGTCATAGTATAGTATGTCGTCCAAAATCAGTCAAAAAAGTCACAGTTTAGTTTGTCGTCCAAAATCACTCAAAAAAGTCATAGTATTGTATGTCGTCCAAAATGTGACAAAAAAGTCATAGTATAGTATGTCGTCCAAAATGTGATAAAAAAGTCATAGTATAGTATGTCGTCCAAAATCACTCAAAAAAGTCATAGTATAGTATGTCGTCCAAAATGTGATAAAAAAGTCATAGTATAGTATGTCGTCCAAAATGTGATAAAAAAGTCATAGTATAGTCTGTCGTCCAAAATGTGACAAAAAAGTCATAGTATAGTATGTCGTCCAAAATGTGATAAAAAAAGTCATAGTATTGTATGTCGTCCAAAATGTGACAAAAAAGTCATAGTATAGTATGTCGTCCAAAATCACTCAAAAAAGTCATAGTATAGTATGTCGTCCAAAATCACTCAAAAAAGTCATAGTATAGTATGTCGTCCAAAATGTGACAAAAAAGTCATAGTATAGTATGTCGTCCAAAATGTGACAAAAAAGTCATAGTATAGTATGTCGTCCAAAATGTGACAAAAAAGTCATAGTATAGTATGTTGTCCAAAATCACTCAAAAAAGTCATAGTATAGTATGTCGTCCATATTCAGTCAAAAAAGACATAGTATAGTATGTCGTTCAAAATCAGTCAAAAAAGTCATAGTTTAGTTTGTCGTCCAAAATCACTCAAAAAAGTCATAGGTTAGTATGTCGTCCATAAGCAGTCAAAAAAGTCATAGTAAAGTATGCCGTTCAAAATCAGTCAAAAAAGTCATAGTATAGTATGTCGTCCAAAATGTGACAAAAAAGTCATAGTATAGTATGTCGTCCAAAATCACTCAAAAAAGTCATAGTATAGTATGTCGTCCAAAATCAGTCAAAAAAGTCATAGTATAGTATGTCGTCTAAAATGTGACAAAAAAGTCATAGTTTAGTATGTCGTCCAAAATGTGACAAAAAAGTCATAGTATAGTATGTTGTCCATAATCACTCAAAAAAGTCATAGTATAGTATGTCGTCCATAATCAGTCAAAAAAGACATAGTATAGTATGTCGTTCAAAATCAGTCAAAAACGTCATAGTTTAGTTTGTCGTCCAAAATCACTCAAAAAAGTCATAGTATAGTATGTCGTCCATAATCAGTCAAAAAAGTCATAGTAAAGTATGTCGTTCAAAATCAGTCAAAAAAGTCATAGTATAGTATGTCGTCCAAAATCAGTCAAAAAAGTCACAGTTTAGTTTGTCGTCCAAAATCACTCAAAAAAGTCATAGTATAGTATGTCGTCCATAATCAGTCAAAAAAGTCATAGTAAAGTATGTCGTTCAATATCAGTCAAAAAAGTCATAGTATAGTATGTCGTCCAAAATGTGATAAAAAAGTCATAGTATAGTATGTCGTCCAAAATCACTCAAAAATGTTATGGTATTGTATGTCGTCCAAAATGTGACAAAAAAGTCATAGTATAGTATGTCGTCCAAAATCAGTCAAAAAAGTCATAGTATAGTATGTCGTCCAAAATCAGTCAAAAAAGTCATAGTATAGTATGTCGTCCAAAATGTGACAAAAAAGACATAGTATAGTATGTCGTCCAAAATCACTCAAAAAAGTCATGGTATAGTATGTCGTCCAAAATCAGTCAAAAAAGTCATAGTATATAGTATGTCGTCCAAAATCAGTCAAAAAAGTCATGGTATAGTATGTCGTCCAAAATCAGTCAAAAAAGTCATAGTATAGTATGTCGTCCAAAATCACTCAAAAAAGTCATAGTATAGTATGTCGTCCAAAATCACTCAAAAAAGTCATAGTATAGTATGTCGTCCAAAATGTGACAAAAAAGTCATAGTATAGTCAGTCGTCCAAAATGTGACAAAAAAGTCATAGTATAGTATGTTGTCCAAAATCACTCAAAAAAGTCATAGTATAGTATGTCATCCAAAATCACTCAAAAAAGTCATAGTATAGTATGTCATCCAAAATCACTCAAAAAAGTCATAGTATAGTATGTCGTCCAAAATCACTCAAAAAAGTCATAGTATAGTATGTCGTCCAAAATGTGACAAAAAAGTCATAGTATAGTATGTCGTCCAAAATCAGTCAAAAAAGTCACAGTATAGTCAGTCATCCAAAATCAGTCAAAAAAGTCATAGTATAGTATGTCGTCCATAATCACTCAAAAAAGTCATAGTATAGTATGTCGTCCATAAGTAGTCAAAAAAGTCATAGTATAGTCTGTCGTCCAAAATCACTCAAAAAAGTCATAGTATAGTATGTCGTCCAAAATGTGACAAAAAAGTCATAGTATAGTATGTCGTCCAAAATCACTCAAAAAAGTCATCGTATAGTATGTCGTCCAAAATCAGTCAAAAAAGTCATAGTATAGTATGTCGTCTAAAATGTGACAAAAAAGTCATAGTTAGTGCCTGCAGCTGCAAGGCATTCTAGTGAGAACCCTAGGGTTCTCACTAGAATGCCTTGCGCTGCAAGGCATCTCTTGTAATCGTGCGCGTTTATTCTGCTTTTTATTCTCGCGCCCTCCCGTTATTTCGGCACGCTACTCCTCCTGCATCTTTGAGAAACCCCCAACACAAGTTATATCAAAATGTGCGCCTTGACCGGGAATGGTGTGCTATGACTTTTCTAAGATTTTCATATAACCATTGGGATAATATTTACAAAAAACTGAACAAAAATTAACATTGAAGTGGATGGGAGACCGAAAAAAACCAAGCCCGCTTTGGAGCATCACAGTGTCGTCATACTTTAACGTAGAAACGTGGTTGGAAGTTTAAACGGGTCACAAGACTTGGGACTTTTCTGACCTAAGTCGACATTTTGATACATGTTACGGTTTTTGAACTATCGCAGTTTAAGTTTTGTACTTTTTTTCAAAGCTTTCTGATTTTATAATGGGTGTGTGTGTGGTCGTTAGGTGTGAGCTAGAGTGACACACTCTAGCAAGATCCAGCAAAATAATCAGAAAAACTTCTAAACAAACTCTTCTCCTGCCCACAATTTCCAACCTACAGAGACAATTTTTACATCAAAATGTTGCCATGGTTGTCGTCTAACCCTGTGTGTGTTTGTCATGTTCATATGACTTGTAGTTTTTCTTAAAATCACCTCAAAGCACAGAGAACTCTGGTCACAGTCTCAATTCACTCCCATGTTAAAATGTCTGCTTTGGAGTTGTGGAAAATCAAGATGAGGGTGATTTTAAAACTGTGATTTCTCTGTCAATTCACGCCCGTTTGTCACAAATTTTGAGATGGGAGCTGCTGAAAGCCTCCTGGCGCTCACAAACCAAAAATTTTATCTCTATCATCAACCGTTCTTGAGATATGACAACTTTAAAACATGCTGTTTTCTCTGTGAGAATGGGAAACAGAGGGGATTGTGAATCTCTCTCTCTCCCTCTCTCCTGTCACTCCAGCAGTTTGCCCCGCCCCCTCCTCTGCCGGCCCTGATTACACACACCTGCTGACAATTAAGCCATGTGGACTATAAAAACTCCCTGTTCCCCTGTTTCAGTGCCAGTGTGTTTTCGTCCATGCCTGATCACCATAGCGCCTCGTCACAGCCCCAGAATCCTCAAGTTTTTGATCCTCTTGGTGAGCGATGCTTTATTTTGTAAGTTTTCTTATCATAGCCTGTTAGCTGATACCTTAGTTAAGATTTATAGCTTTTGTTTTCCTCCTTGGGAGAGATTTTTTGTTTAATTTTCACAGCCTTTTAGGAACTCCAATCACTAGGCTTGTGACTTACCTTTTATTAGTTAGATCCAATCATTTAGATTGCATTTGGTTTTTATCTCATCCTTAGTTGGTTAAGGATCGCCAATCATTAGGATTGTGCTTTTGAGTTAGCTTTTGTTTTGAAGTGTTTAGAGCCGTGTTTTCCTCCGTTTGGAGAGTTTTCTGTTTAAGTTTTACATGATAACCTTAGTCCGAGTATGTTTCCTCTTCGGGGTGATTTTTTTGTTCCGCGTTTATAGTTCCACAACGTTTCTCTTGTAGAGCGTTGCGCTCGCAATTTGTTATAGGTTTTCATAGCCACGCTTTTGTTTTTCCTCAGTAAAGAGGACCTGCCTTGAGAATTGTTTACGAGTGCCAATAAAGACAATTAAAAGGTCTCTGCGTCTGAGTCCTCTCTGATCCGTCTTGTTATCTCCTCTAAAACTTGGTGTTTTTAAAGGGTGAGTCCACCAAAATACCACTCTGTCTAAATGCTTTTAAAGGTTCAATCCACATTTTTAGATTTTATAACGCAGGTGTTCGGAAGGGGGAGGGGGCATCAGGGAGTGGGAGGGGTTTATGAGTTATTCTCTTTCAAAGGGTGTACCACTCAATCCTTTACCAGCACAAGTCCTGCACGCGAAGACACATACCGCAAGAACTGCAGGCACACTCGAAATTTCGGCACGGAATTGCGGAAATCTAGTTTAGTATGTCGTCCAAAATGTGACAAAAAAGTCATAGTATAGTATGTTGTCCATAATCACTCAAAAAAGTCATAGTATAGTATGTCGTCCATAATCAGTCAAAAAAGACATAGTATAGTATGTCGTTCAAAATCAGTCAAAAACGTCATAGTTTAGTTTGTCGTCCAAAATCACTCAAAAAAGTCATAGTATAGTATGTCGTCCATAATCAGTCAAAAAAGTCATAGTAAAGTATGTCGTTCAAAATCAGTCAAAAAAGTCATAGTATAGTATGTCGTCCAAAATCAGTCAAAAAAGTCACAGTTTAGTTTGTCGTCCAAAATCACTCAAAAAAGTCATAGTATAGTATGTCGTCCATAATCAGTCAAAAAAGTCATAGTAAAGTATGTCGTTCAATATCAGTCAAAAAAGTCATAGTATAGTATGTCGTCCAAAATGTGATTGTGGCAGTGGGGCTTGGTTAGAGCGACGGCTGCTGGAGGAAAGGAGGGAGTGGCTCAGCCGGTGATCAGGTAATTAGTCAGCTATATAAGCATGTTTGTAACCTGGTTCTGATCTCTTGCAGTAGGCTGGGTCCTCACGCGGACACACAGAGAGAGAGAGAGAGAGAGAGAGAGAGAGAGAGAGACGGAGAGACCCAGAGACACAGAGACACAGAGAGTGAGGGCAGCGCAGCGCAGCAGAGCGCTGACATCACAGCCAGCCACAGCTGACTGCTTTTGGTTTTGTTTGGTTAATTGTTTTCAGTTGACAATAAACTGGTATATTTGCTCCCTCAACGCCGCCTCCTCGTCCTTCCCGAACCCCAGTGAGTGGGAAAAGCTCACAGTGATAAAAAAGTCATAGTATAGTATGTCGTCCAAAATCACTCAAAAATGTTATGGTATTGTATGTCGTCCAAAATGTGACAAAAAAGTCATAGTATAGTATGTCGTCCAAAATCAGTCAAAAAAGTCATAGTATAGTATGTCGTCCAAAATCAGTCAAAAAAGTCATAGTATAGTATGTCGTCCAAAATGTGACAAAAAAGACATAGTATAGTATGTCGTCCAAAATCACTCAAAAAAGTCATGGTATAGTATGTCGTCCAAAATCAGTCAAAAAAGTCATAGTATATAGTATGTCGTCCAAAATCAGTCAAAAAAGTCATGGTATAGTATGTCGTCCAAAATCACTCAAAAAAGTCATAGTATAGTATGTCGTCCAAAATCACTCAAAAAAGTCATAGTATAGTATGTCGTCCAAAATCACTCAAAAAAGTCATAGTATAGTATGTCGTCCAAAATCACTCAAAAAAGTCATAGTATAGTATGTCGTCCAAAATGTGACAAAAAAGTCATAGTAAAGAATGTCGTCCAAAATCACTCAAAAAAGTCATAGTATAGTCAGTCGTCCAAAATCAGTCAAAAAAGTCATAGTATAGTCAGTCGTCCAAAATGTGACAAAAAAGTCATAGTATAGTATGTTGTCCAAAATCACTCAAAAAAGTCATAGTATAGAATGTCGTCCAAAATCACTCAAAAAAGTCATAGTATAGTATGTCGTCCAAAATCACTCAAAAAAGTCATAGTATAGTCAGTCATCCAAAATCAGTCAAAAAAGTCATAGTATAGTATGTCGTCCAAAATCAGTCAAAAAAGTCATAGTATAGTATGTCATCCAAAATGTGACAAAAAAAGTCATAGTATAGTATGTCGTCCAAAATCACTCAAAAAAGTCATAGTATAGTATGTCGTCCAAAATCAGTCAAAAAAGTCATAGTATAGTATGTCGTCCAAAATCACTCAAAAAAGTCATAGTATAGTATGTCGTCCAAAATCTGTCAAAAAAGTCATAGTATAGTATGTCGTCCAAAATCAGTCAAAACAGTCATAGTTTAGTATGTCGTCCAAAATCAGTCAAAAAAGTCATAGTATAGTATGTCGTCCAAAATGTGACAAAAAAGTCATAGTATAGTATGTCGTCCAATATCACTCAAAAAAGTCATAGTATAGTATGTCGTCCAAAATGTGACAAAAAAGTCATAGTATAGTATGTCGTCCAAAATCACTCAAAAAAGTCATAGTATAGTATGTCGTCCAAAATGTGACAAAAAAGTCATAGTAAAGAATGTCGTCCAAAATCAGTCAAAAAAGTCATAGTATAGTCAGTCGTCCAAAATCAGTCAAAAAAGTCATAGTATAGTATGTCGTCCAAAATCAGTCAAAAAAGTCATAGTATAGTCAGTCGTCCAAAATGTGACAAAAAAGTCATAGTATAGTATGTTGTCCAAAATCACTCAAAAAAGTCATAGTATAGTATGTCGTCCAAAATCACTCAAAAAAGTCATAGTATAGTATGTCGTCCAAAATCACTCAAAAAAGTCATAGTATAGTATGTCGTCCAAAATGTGACAAAAAAGTCATAGTAAAGAATGTCGTCCAAAATCACTCAAAAAAGTCATAGTATAGTATGTCGTCCAAAATCAGTCAAAAAAGTCATAGTATAGTATGTTGTCCAAAATCACTCCAAAAAGTCATAGTATAGTATGTCGTCCAAAATCACTCAAAAAAGTCATAGTATAGTATGTTGTCCAAAATCACTCAAAAAAGTCATAGTATAGTATGTCGTCCAAAATGTGACAAAAAAGTCATAGTAAAGAATGTCGTCCAAAATCACTCAAAAAAGTCATAGTATAGTATGTCGTCCAAAATCAGTCAAAAAAGTCATAGTATAGTATGTCGTCCAAAATCAGTCAAAACAGTCATAGTTTAGTATGTCGTCCAAAATGTGACAAAAAAGTCATAGTATAGTATGTCGTCCAAAATCAGTCAAAAATGTCATAGTATAGTATGTCGTCCAAAATCTGTCAAAAAAGTCATAGTATAGTATGTCGTCCAAAATCACTCAAAAAAGTCATAGTATAGTATGTCGTCCAAAATGTGACAAAAAAGTCATAGTAAAGTATGTCGTCCAATATCACTCAAAAAAGTCATAGTATAGTATGTCGTCCAAAATCAGTCAAAAAAGTCATAGTATAGTATGTCGTTCAAAATCAGTCAAAAAAGTCATAGTATAGTATGTCGTCCAAAATGTGACAAAAAAGTCATAGTATAGTATGTCGTTCAAAATCAGTCAAAAAAGTCATAGTATAGTATGTCGTCCATAATCAGTCAAAAAAGTCATAGTATAGTATGTCGTTCAAAATCACTCAAAAAAGTCATAGTATAGTATGTCGTCCAAAATCACTCAAAAAAGTCATAGTATAGTATGTCGTCCAAAATCACTCAAAAAAGTCATAGTATAGTATGTCGTCCAAAATCACTCAAAAAAGTCATAGTATAGTATGTCGTCCAAAATCACTCAAAAAAGTCATAGTATAGTATGTCGTCCAAAATGTGACAAAAAAGTCATAGTAAAGAATGTCGTCCAAAATCACTCAAAAAAGTCATAGTATAGTCAGTCGTCCAAAATCAGTCAAAAAAGTCATAGTATAGTATGTCGTCCAAAATGTGACAAAAAAGTCATAGTATAGTATGTCGTCCAAAATCAGTCAAAAAAGTCATAGCATAGTCAGTCGTCCAAAATGTGACAAAAAAGTCATAGTATAGTATGTTGTCCAAAATCACTCAAAAAAGTCATAGTATAGAATGTCGTCCAAAATCACTCAAAAAAGTCATAGTATAGTATGTCGTCCAAAATCACTCAAAAAAGTCATAGTATAGTATGTCGTCCAAAATGTGACAAAAAAGTCATAGTATAGTATGTCGTCCAATATCACTCAAAAAAGTCATAGTATAGTATGTTGTCCAAAATCAGTCAAAAAAGTCATAGTATAGTATGTCGTTCAAAATGTGACAAAAAAGTCATAGTATAGTATGTCGTTCAAAATCAGTCAAAAAAGTCATAGTATAGTATGTCGTCCAAAATCACTCAAAAAAGTCATAGTATAGTATGTCGTCCAAAATCACTCAAAAAAGTCATAGTATAGTATGTCGTCCAAAATCACTCAAAAAAGTCATAGTATAGTATGTCGTCCAAAATCACTCAAAAAAGTCATAGTATAGTATGTCGTCCAAAATGTGACAAAAAAGTCATAGTAAAGAATGTCGTCCAAAATCACTCAAAAAAGTCATAGTATAGTCAGTCGTCCAAAATCAGTCAAAAAAGTCATAGTATAGTATGTCGTCCAAAATGTGACAAAAAAGTCATAGTATAGTATGTCGTCCAATATCACTCAAAAAAGTCATAGTATAGTATGTCGTCCAAAATGTGACAAAAAAGTCATAGTATAGTATGTCGTCCAAAATCACTCAAAAAAGTCATAGTATAGTATGTCGTCCAAAATGTGACAAAAAAGTCATAGTAAAGAATGTCGTCCAAAATCAGTCAAAAAAGTCATAGTATAGTCAGTCGTCCAAAATCAGTCAAAAAAGTCATAGTATAGTATGTCGTCCAAAATCAGTCAAAAAAGTCATAGTATAGTCAGTCGTCCAAAATGTGACAAAAAAGTCATAGTATAGTATGTTGTCCAAAATCACTCAAAAAAGTCATAGTATAGTATGTCGTCCAAAATCACTCAAAAAAGTCATAGTATAGTATGTCGTCCAAAATCACTCAAAAAAGTCATAGTATAGTATGTCGTCCAAAATGTGACAAAAAAGTCATAGTAAAGAATGTCGTCCAAAATCACTCAAAAAAGTCATAGTATAGTCAGTCGTCCAAAATCAGTCAAAAAAGTCATAGTATAGTATGTCGTCCAAAATCAGTCAAAAAAGTCATAGTATAGTATGTCGTCCAAAATCAGTCAAAAAAGTCATAGTATAGTATGTCGTCCAAAATCTGTCAAAAAAGTCATAGTATAGTATGTCGTCCAAAATCAGTCAAAACAGTCATAGTTTAGTATGTCGTCCAAAATCAGTCAAAAAAGTCATAGTATAGTATGTCGTCCAAAATCAGTCAAAAAAGTCATAGTATAGTATGTCGTCCAAAATCAGTCAAAAAAGTCATAGTATAGTATGTCGTCCAAAATCATTCAAAGAGTCATAGTTTAGTATGTCGTCCAAAATGAGACAAAAAAAGTCATAGTATAGTATGTCGTCCAAAATCAGTCAAAAAAGTCATAGTATAGTATGTCGTCCAAAATCAGTCAAAAAAGTCATAGTATAGTATGTCGTCCAAAATCTGTCAAAAAAGTCATAGTTTAGTATGTCGTCCAAAATCAGTCAAAAAAGTCATAGTTTAGTATGTCGTCCAAAATCAGTCAAAAAAGTCATAGTTTAGTATGTCGTCCAAAATCAGTCTAAAAAGTCATAGTATAGTATGTCGTTCAAAATCAGTCAAAAAAGTCATAGTATAGTATGTCGTCCAAAATCACTCAAAAAAGTCATAGTATAGTATGTCGTCCAAAATCACTCAAAAAAGTCATAGTATAGTATGTCGTCCAAAATCACTCAAAAAAGTCATAGTATAGTATGTCGTCCAAAATCACTCAAAAAAGTCATAGTATAGTATGTCGTCCAAAATGTGACAAAAAAGTCATAGTAAAGAATGTCGTCCAAAATCACTCAAAAAAGTCATAGTATAGTATGTCGTCCAAAATCAGTCAAAAAAGTCATAGTATAGTATGTCGTCCAAAATGTGACAAAAAAGTCATAGTATAGTATGTCGTCCAAAATCAGTCAAAAAAGTCATAGTATAGTCAGTCGTCCAAAATGTGACAAAAAAGTCATAGTATAGTATGTTGTCCAAAATCACTCAAAAAAGTCATAGTATAGAATGTCGTCCAAAATCACTCAAAAAAGTCATAGTATAGTATGTCGTCCAAAATCACTCAAAAAAGTCATAGTATAGTATGTCGTCCAAAATGTGACAAAAAAGTCATAGTATAGTATGTCGTCCAATATCACTCAAAAAAGTCATAGTATAGTATGTTGTCCAAAATCAGTCAAAAAAGTCATAGTATAGTATGTCGTCCAAAATCAGTCAAAAAAGTCATAGTATAGTATGTCATCCAAAATGTGACAAAAAAAGTCATAGTATAGTATGTCGTCCAAAATCACTCAAAAAAGTCATAGTATAGTATGTCGTCCAAAATCAGTCAAAAAAGTCATAGTATAGTATGTCGTCCAAAATCACTCAAAAAAGTCATAGTATAGTATGTCGTCCAAAATCTGTCAAAAAAGTCATAGTATAGTATGTCGTCCAAAATCAGTCAAAACAGTCATAGTTTAGTATGTCGTCCAAAATCAGTCAAAAAAGTCATAGTATAGTATGTCGTCCAAAATGTGACAAAAAAGTCATAGTATAGTATGTCGTCCAATATCACTCAAAAAAGTCATAGTATAGTATGTCGTCCAAAATGTGACAAAAAAGTCATAGTATAGTATGTCGTCCAAAATCACTCAAAAAAGTCATAGTATAGTATGTCGTCCAAAATGTGACAAAAAAGTCATAGTAAAGAATGTCGTCCAAAATCAGTCAAAAAAGTCATAGTATAGTCAGTCGTCCAAAATCAGTCAAAAAAGTCATAGTATAGTATGTCGTCCAAAATCAGTCAAAAAAGTCATAGTATAGTCAGTCGTCCAAAATGTGACAAAAAAGTCATAGTATAGTATGTTGTCCAAAATCACTCAAAAAAGTCATAGTATAGTATGTCGTCCAAAATCACTCAAAAAAGTCATAGTATAGTATGTCGTCCAAAATCACTCAAAAAAGTCATAGTATAGTATGTCGTCCAAAATGTGACAAAAAAGTCATAGTAAAGAATGTCGTCCAAAATCACTCAAAAAAGTCATAGTATAGTATGTCGTCCAAAATCAGTCAAAAAAGTCATAGTATAGTATGTTGTCCAAAATCACTCCAAAAAGTCATAGTATAGTATGTCGTCCAAAATCACTCAAAAAAGTCATAGTATAGTATGTTGTCCAAAATCACTCAAAAAAGTCATAGTATAGTATGTCGTCCAAAATGTGACAAAAAAGTCATAGTAAAGAATGTCGTCCAAAATCACTCAAAAAAGTCATAGTATAGTATGTCGTCCAAAATCAGTCAAAAAAGTCATAGTATAGTATGTCGTCCAAAATCAGTCAAAACAGTCATAGTTTAGTATGTCGTCCAAAATGTGACAAAAAAGTCATAGTATAGTATGTCGTCCAAAATCAGTCAAAAATGTCATAGTATAGTATGTCGTCCAAAATCTGTCAAAAAAGTCATAGTATAGTATGTCGTCCAAAATCACTCAAAAAAGTCATAGTATAGTATGTCGTCCAAAATGTGACAAAAAAGTCATAGTAAAGTATGTCGTCCAATATCACTCAAAAAAGTCATAGTATAGTATGTCGTCCAAAATCAGTCAAAAAAGTCATAGTATAGTATGTCGTTCAAAATCAGTCAAAAAAGTCATAGTATAGTATGTCGTCCAAAATGTGACAAAAAAGTCATAGTATAGTATGTCGTTCAAAATCAGTCAAAAAAGTCATAGTATAGTATGTCGTCCATAATCAGTCAAAAAAGTCATAGTATAGTATGTCGTTCAAAATCACTCAAAAAAGTCATAGTATAGTATGTCGTCCAAAATCACTCAAAAAAGTCATAGTATAGTATGTCGTCCAAAATCACTCAAAAAAGTCATAGTATAGTATGTCGTCCAAAATCACTCAAAAAAGTCATAGTATAGTATGTCGTCCAAAATCACTCAAAAAAGTCATAGTATAGTATGTCGTCCAAAATGTGACAAAAAAGTCATAGTAAAGAATGTCGTCCAAAATCACTCAAAAAAGTCATAGTATAGTCAGTCGTCCAAAATCAGTCAAAAAAGTCATAGTATAGTATGTCGTCCAAAATGTGACAAAAAAGTCATAGTATAGTATGTCGTCCAAAATCAGTCAAAAAAGTCATAGTATAGTCAGTCGTCCAAAATGTGACAAAAAAGTCATAGTATAGTATGTTGTCCAAAATCACTCAAAAAAGTCATAGTATAGAATGTCGTCCAAAATCACTCAAAAAAGTCATAGTATAGTATGTCGTCCAAAATCACTCAAAAAAGTCATAGTATAGTATGTCGTCCAAAATGTGACAAAAAAGTCATAGTATAGTATGTCGTCCAATATCACTCAAAAAAGTCATAGTATAGTATGTTGTCCAAAATCAGTCAAAAAAGTCATAGTATAGTATGTCGTTCAAAATGTGACAAAAAAGTCATAGTATAGTATGTCGTTCAAAATCAGTCAAAAAAGTCATAGTATAGTATGTCGTCCAAAATCACTCAAAAAAGTCATAGTATAGTATGTCGTCCAAAATCACTCAAAAAAGTCATAGTATAGTATGTCGTCCAAAATCACTCAAAAAAGTCATAGTATAGTATGTCGTCCAAAATCACTCAAAAAAGTCATAGTATAGTATGTCGTCCAAAATGTGACAAAAAAGTCATAGTAAAGAATGTCGTCCAAAATCACTCAAAAAAGTCATAGTATAGTCAGTCGTCCAAAATCAGTCAAAAAAGTCATAGTATAGTATGTCGTCCAAAATGTGACAAAAAAGTCATAGTATAGTATGTCGTCCAATATCACTCAAAAAAGTCATAGTATAGTATGTCGTCCAAAATGTGACAAAAAAGTCATAGTATAGTATGTCGTCCAAAATCACTCAAAAAAGTCATAGTATAGTATGTCGTCCAAAATGTGACAAAAAAGTCATAGTAAAGAATGTCGTCCAAAATCAGTCAAAAAAGTCATAGTATAGTCAGTCGTCCAAAATCAGTCAAAAAAGTCATAGTATAGTATGTCGTCCAAAATCAGTCAAAAAAGTCATAGTATAGTCAGTCGTCCAAAATGTGACAAAAAAGTCATAGTATAGTATGTTGTCCAAAATCACTCAAAAAAGTCATAGTATAGTATGTCGTCCAAAATCACTCAAAAAAGTCATAGTATAGTATGTCGTCCAAAATCACTCAAAAAAGTCATAGTATAGTATGTCGTCCAAAATGTGACAAAAAAGTCATAGTAAAGAATGTCGTCCAAAATCACTCAAAAAAGTCATAGTATAGTCAGTCGTCCAAAATCAGTCAAAAAAGTCATAGTATAGTATGTCGTCCAAAATCAGTCAAAAAAGTCATAGTATAGTATGTCGTCCAAAATCAGTCAAAAAAGTCATAGTATAGTATGTCGTCCAAAATCTGTCAAAAAAGTCATAGTATAGTATGTCGTCCAAAATCAGTCAAAACAGTCATAGTTTAGTATGTCGTCCAAAATCAGTCAAAAAAGTCATAGTATAGTATGTCGTCCAAAATCAGTCAAAAAAGTCATAGTATAGTATGTCGTCCAAAATCAGTCAAAAAAGTCATAGTATAGTATGTCGTCCAAAATCATTCAAAGAGTCATAGTTTAGTATGTCGTCCAAAATGAGACAAAAAAAGTCATAGTATAGTATGTCGTCCAAAATCAGTCAAAAAAGTCATAGTATAGTATGTCGTCCAAAATCAGTCAAAAAAGTCATAGTATAGTATGTCGTCCAAAATCTGTCAAAAAAGTCATAGTTTAGTATGTCGTCCAAAATCAGTCAAAAAAGTCATAGTTTAGTATGTCGTCCAAAATCAGTCAAAAAAGTCATAGTTTAGTATGTCGTCCAAAATCAGTCAAAAAAGTCATAGTATAGTATGTCGTCCAAAATCTGTCAAAAAAGTCATAGTTTAGTATGTCGTCCAAAATCAGTCAAAAAAGTCATAGTATAGTATGTCGTCCAAAATCAGTCAAAAAAGTCATAGTTTAGTATGTCGTCCAAAATCAGTCAAAAAAGTCATAGTATAGTATGTCGTCCAAAATCTGTCAAAAAAGTCATAGTTTATTTAGTATGTCGTCCAAAATCAGTCAAAAAAGTCATAGTATAGTATGTTGTCCAAAATCTGTCAAAAAAGTCATAGTTTAGTATGTCGTCCAAAATCAGTCAAAAAAGTCATAGTATAGTATGTCGTCCAAAATCTGTCAAAAATGTCATAGTTTAGTATGTCGTCCAAAATCAGTCAAAAAAGTCATAGTATAGTATGTCGTCCAAAATCTGTCAAAAAAGTCATAGTTTAGTATGTCGTCCAAAATCTGTCAAAAAAGTCATAGTATAGTATGTCGTCCAAAATCAGTCAAAAAAGTCATAGTATAGTATGTCGTCCAAAATCAGTCAAAATAGACTGCACACCAATAACTAAGTCAGCGGACCAGAGCTTGTGACACCCTTCACCCCGTGACAGCCTATTTTAATGGCCTGAATGCCCTCAGATATCGATGTTAGTGTAGAGACTCTCCACATCCATGGTGAACAGGAAGGAGTGTGGAATGGAAAGCAGTTTGATTTTGTTTAGAAAGTCATAGATGTCTTTTAAATAGCTGGGGTGTCTCGTCATTGAGGATTGAGGTAGAAATCAAGGTATTCTGCTGTAGTATGTCTCGCTGCCACAGTCTGAGACTATGGGTCTTTCAGGGGGTTTACTCAACTTCTCAGGTTCCTTGTGGATTTTAGGAAGCACATGTAACCGTCTGGGTCAAGTTTCTTCAATGCCCCTTAAATAGTTTTTTGTTTTGCATTGACAATCATTTTTGTGTGATTTTTTTTCCACTGAGGGAATCATGCCCAGATAAATAGATCTTTGTGATTTAGTGTAATAATTGGTGTCCAATAATTGTCTATTGCCCTCCCAAATGTACTGGTCCATTATGACACCTGCACTGCCCTTATCAGATCATGATTCAAATGATAATTCATTAGTTTTTTTGCAAAAGTGAGTGGCAATTTTTAATTTATGATGTTGTTGCAAATCAAGTCTGGTGCTATCAATTATGCTTGTATTTCAACCTTGTGTTGCAACACATGTGAGGACCTTGCTGAGCTGGAGACAATTTAAAAGTCATTTCAAGTGGTCCCTCCTTTACGGGCTCAGGGATACTAGAGCAGCCGTTGGGCTGTCACATCTTATCACACTCGTTCAGGGAATTGTGGTTAGACCTAAAGTACCGATTGAGGTTGTGCAGATCGGTCTGTTGCTGATGGGGAAGGGCTCTCGTAAAAAGGAATGAGAGGCACCCAAATGGTGGTCTGTGGAATGAGCATTTGCAGGTCTTTGGATGTCGCAACTTTTTGAGTCGAGGCCGAGGGATAAAATGACCCGACTGAGGAGGTTATACTCATTTTGGACAGGATGGCCCCTATGTGCTGAAAAGAGGCCCCTGCAAAGCTGTCTACCTGCAGGTCAGGTATTTGGAATGCTGGAAATCTAGACACAGAGTCACTTTTTCCTGACTGTCAGGCTCCAGTTTCTAATCTTGTTGTTGGTGTTGATACGTGTGGTGGGCCGGCCTGTGGGTGTGTCTAGTGAGTCGTCAAACACAGTGTGGGTTGGATCTCTCAAAGATTTGTTTTTCAAAGGCGACGATGTCGTACCTGGCTGCGCTTTTAACTCAAGACTGAAGACTTTGTGTTTGCCGCTGCATTTCAGTAATTGCTAATTCTGCACTCTCTTCCTTTGACACCCTTGATGTTGATTTTATATCTGAATGTCATTTTAATAAATGTCTCTTTAAGCTTTTTAACGTTTTATGTAAAGCACTTTGAATTACCTTGTTATTTAAAGGTGCAATACAAATAAACTTGATGGAGTGATAAATAAATGATTGTCCAATAACTCCTGAAGGTTTTAATAAACTAAAGTGCAATCCTTACAATCTGTTGACTGCATCCTTCAGAAGGATCCTCTCTCTACTGTGTCAATTCCCAAATACAATAAAAGTTTAAAATATCCCTAAGTTTAGGGGGTGTAATGTAATGTAAAAAACTAAACAGAAAATGAAACCTCTGTTTTCAGTTATAAAGCTTTTCAATGTTAAGATGCAGCGTGAGTCAAAAATGAGTGAGAACACGTTTCACGTTTTATAACATTTTTCATTTCTCTCCATGACAGTACATCCTCCCTCCTCCTCTCTTTAATAAATATTACATCCTTTTCTTATCTGTGGATGGCCATGCACAGCAGGGCCCACGTGATGCACGGAGAGAGAGACAGACAGACAGACAGACAGAGAGAGAGAGAGAGAGAGAGACAGAGAGAGAGAGATAAAGAAGAGTGGAGAGGAGAAAAAAAGATGGGAGTGCAGATTTTCACATCATTTTTCATCGGAGGCAAAAAGTCAACAATAATGGACAGAAATGACAGATCCAAACAAAAGAGCTGAGACAGAATGTGAAAAAGAAATAAAAAAAGAAAGAAAGAAGAGAAATAATACTGCAAAACAGATTCCCTTTATCTTTACATGGGCCAACAAATATTTGGTTGGTCCTTTACGTTTTAAAATGTGCGATCCAGTGAAACAAACAAGTCACTAGTAATATTTTAGTTCTATATGGAAGAAAAGAAATGCTATGAAAATGAAATGTTTGATATCAAGTAACATTGAGGAGATCTTTTTCTTTCCTGGTTTGTTTATTTCTACGACTACATTTCTTCTTCATTATTTTCATCATTCTTAGCTTGAGACATTCAAAAATGACTAGAATCACTATAGTTATTATTGCTGAGACCAGTAATCATTTGACATCATTTTGGTCCTCATTGTAACAGCAAACCCGAGCAGCCACCAGGTGACGTCTCAGAGCAGACAGAGCAGACAGCACTTAGCACTTCAGTCATTGGGAATAATAAATACTGTGATGGTCCTTACAAACAACTCAAATAAAACCCAAAAAGCTTCTTAAAGGAGGAGTGGGAGTGTCTCAGATGTCAAATGAAATCTGGTGTTGAAATGCTCCTTTCTTGTTTCAGCAGGCATTCGTCAGAGGAAGTGGAGCCCACACTTCCTGTTCCAGTGAGTGGATGAAATGTTGCAGGTCAGTTTTATGAGTGGAGGAAGTGGAAGGTGTGAGACAGCCGACCTGTTTCCACACGTTAACATACAGATGACTTGCAGCTGTATACGTTCATTACTGCAGGGCTCCTCAAGGAGGCGGGTGCTGCCATCAGTTCCTGCCCCTGCATGTCCCACATGTGGGGGAGTTTTTTGTTTATTTGTGGAGTCGAGTATCACAGACAGTGTTGCTCCAGCAGCAGAGGTACAGCTCATCCCTCAGACACCGGCTCTGTGAGTGTGTTGGTGGGTTGATCCTGGTGCACCTCTGGAACCACGATGCCCAGGTGGAGCTTCTCTAAAGACTGCTTCATCTGGGTGATCAATGTGTTTGGGTGAGGGTGGAGAATTCAGGTCAGATATACTGGATTACATGATGAAGCCTTTATTGTCATTGCATACTATGAAACACGTTCACACTGTCACCACGTTCACACCGTCACCATGCAAACACGTTCACACTGTCACCACGGTCACACTGTCAACCTACAAACACGTTCACACTGTCACCACGGTCACACTGTCAACCTACAAACACGTTCACACTGTCACCACGTTCACACTGTCACCACGTTCACACTGTCACCACGTTCACACCGTCAACCTACAAACACGTTCACACTGTCACCACGTTCACACCGTCACTGTGCAAACACATTCACACTGTCACCACGTTCACACCGTCAACCTACAAACACGTTCACACTGTCACCCTACAAACACGTTCACACTGTCACCACGTTCACACTGTCACCACGTTCACACTGTAACCCTACAAACACGTTCACACTGTCACCACGTTCACACCGTCAACCTACAAACACGTTCACACTGTCACCCTACAAACACGTTCACACTGTCACCACGTTCACACTGTCACCCTACAAACACGTTCACACCGTCAACCTACAAACACGTTCACACCGTCACCACATTCACACCATCACCCTACAAACACGTTCACACCGTCACCACGTTCACACCGTCACCGTGCAAACATGTTCACACTGTCACCACATTCACACCGTCACCGTGCAAACACGTTCACACTGTCACCACGTTCACACCGTCACCGTGCAAACACGTTCACACTGTCACCACGTTCACACCGTCACTATGCAAACACGTTCACACTGTCACCACGTTCACACGGTCACTGTACAAACACGTTCACACTGTCACCACGTTCACACCGTCACCATGCAAACACGTTCACACTGTCACCACGTTCACACCGTCACCGCACAAACACGTTCACAGCGTCACCGTCACAGTTTAACAACATACATCATGTGTGTGTGTGTGTGTGTGTGTGATACTTGCCTGGTCCAGAAGTGTGACGGTGGACTGCAGGATCTGCTGCCACTTACTGAGCTGAGCCTGGTGAAACTGCCTCTGGAGCTGCAGGACCTGCGCCCACTCTCCGGCCGTCTGAGGCAGTGGACTGAAGAGAGGGGAGGGTCATGGTTCATGGTTCATGGTCATGTTAAAATGATATTTCAGTAAATTGACCTCAACAAATGACCGTTTGCTATAAAATGTTTTTGTTGTGTGTAATAATTTGGAACAGTGCATTTCCAGTTTTTTATTTTTGAAAAAGGTTTGTTCAGTAACATCCAGATTATACGGTTGATGAAAATGATGCCGACGGTCATTTACATCAACTATTTAGGAAAATCTAATATCATTTGCATAATCATTTTGGAACAAAGTCAAACTCATTCACTTTCTTTGCAGGTGACTGTGGATACCCAGTAAGTGGTGGCTACTCGCGCTTATTTCAGAACATAACTTCATTGTGTGTCACAGCCAGGCAACAATGTTATGGAGCATGTTGTGGTGGGCGGAGCTGACATACAGTGGTAGGCAGGTACATCACAGAGCCACACACACACACAAGCAACGACCCACTCTCACAGTTAGAGTGTTTAATTTAAATAATAATCCAAACCAATGTAAAATGTTGTTAGTGCTCCGCTGGTGTCACGTGTGGTAGAGTGAGTGCACGTCTGAAGCAGACATGACAGATGTGTCTGATGATTTATTATTACTTCATTATTACTCAGTTCATGAGTAATAATATCATTTTATTCTCTCCCTGAGTTGTTGCTCAACAGTGTTTAAAGTCTGGTTCTGTCACAACGGCTTTGTTTTAGTTTGTGTGTGTAAGCAACAGCATGTGAGGAACACATGTGCAACGTATTCAAACTGCATGGTAGTAAATATTTCAGCAGTGTGAAATGTTAACTGCCATCACTATAGCTGCTGATAATAATAATAATAATAATAGTAATAGAAATAATGGCTGTATTTGCAGAGAGCCATTATTGATGCCCAGATCCCACAAGAGTCCATAAAGCTGAGCCTAAACACCAATTAACACCATGATCCCACCGGCTGAGGGTGAAGATGACAGAGTGGAAAGCAACGCAGCGTGTTTACCTGTCAGCAAGAGAATAGGAGTGCCACGTCTCCAGTGTATGAGCTGCTCTTTCCAGAGCGTACAGCTTGTAGAACAGCAGCATGTTGAGAGCCACCAGCACCACCAGACTGACAGGAAGAGAGAGAGAGATTTGAAATTAACGACAATAATGAAGCTTCACTAAAGCAAAACTCAGATTCACAGACCAGCACTTTTTTACAGGAAAAATCCACTGAACATTAATATGTCATTAAGTGTGAGGGTCAGGGCCCACATGCATGTATTCTTCTTAAATGAGGATGTTTTCCACTGATCTCAACTACAACTACAACTACAAAGAGAAGTGTTCTTTGAAGAAGAGAACGTTTTTAAAACAGTGTTCAGGTGTCTCAGACTGATGCCAAGCAAACCTCAGGACACAATTCACAACAGCAAGAGAATCTTCAGAGGATCCAAGTGAAGGAGTTGGAGCCTGGCGTGAGCATGCACAAGCTAAACCACACCCACATCCACTGTGCATGAACTGAAGTTTACACCTGATTCACACGCAAATGGTACAAAACATAAACAATCTTTTTCTTTGTTGCATTGAAAAGGTTTTCAGTTAATGCAGCATTGTTTCAGGAAATGTCTTCATCCACATGAAAGCCCCCAAAATGACTCTTAATGCTGGAGTGCATCTGCCGACCTGCACACGCATGTGAACACAGCATGTGAACTGTAGACAGCTTCCAACCAGAGGTTTAAAGTTTAGTGGAGAAGTTGGTCTAAGATAATATTGTGATTGTTCTTCTAAGACATGATCAAGTATTTAAACGACTTCATGGAGAGTTTTTTATTATTATGTCTTATGTTATTACAAACACTAAAGTTACTGTAAAATCCGCCAGTTTGCTTCACATTCTATCTGAGCAGCCTCTGATCTAGTGTGAAGGTGGGTTGCCAGTTCAAATCCAGGGACTGGTCATGGAATGGGTTGCCCCCTCCAGAGGTTCACTATCCCTAATATCTGTGTGCAAAAATGCAGAACTGTAATTTTAATTTTAAATTTAAATTTATTATTATAGTATTTGGATTTTTCCTGTAATGTTTGACCGCTACAGTTCATACGTAAACATTCAAAACCTTTTATACGAACCTGATACCGATCCTGTGCACAAGAAGTATTGCAGAAAGGAGGGAGAATAAGAGAAAAAGCAAAGAGACGCATTGTGAGGCTGTGAGTTTGCAGAAGATTGATATCCAGCATGTCTGGATGACTGAAGGCAGCAGAAAGCAAATATCAATCTTTAGGCATCTCATGATTTGATTAGATTCTGAGGACTTCGATTTAATGATAGAATTACATCAGATCTTTTTGATGTGTTTTGTGATTATGGATGTAAAATCAGATTCACTAACACTTAACACAGAATTCATTCACTGCAGTGGTAATTGTTTGTTTTTTTATTCCCTATTCATTTTTATGCTTTGATTCATTATGTTAAAAACAAGAAAAAAGAACGACCAAGTGCCGCCACCCCATTTCAGAACGATACAATCACACCAGTGATTAGATGATCCACCATATTACAGGACATAGAGAGAGACGCACTGTGCTACTAAACATGCTTTTGTGTGTGGACTTGATGAATGATTTCTTTTCAAAGAGGAGAGACAATCAGAGAATCTCTGTGTAGAAATGTGTAAAAGGACGGAATGAATAAGAGCATTTAGATTCTATGATCCATCCACAGTGAAACATACAACGACTGGAAGGGAGGCTCAGAGCAGTGATTCAAAGGGTCCTCTGCTATTTATGAACTCAGAGAGTGCACACAGTGTACATTTGAACTTACATAAAGCTGACAATGAGGAGGATGGTGGAAATACTGTTGTGTCCTCCGCCATGTGAACGCTCCCCCAGCCTCAAATACTGACCACCTAAAAAATTAAAATTTAGAGATTAGGGCTTCACACACACACACACATATATATATATATATATATATATATATACACACACACACACACACACATATATATATACATATATACATACATATACACATATATACACACATATACATATATATACACATACATATACACATATATATATATACATATATATACACACACATGTATATTTTACACACACACACACAGATATACATATATATATATATATATATATATATATACACACATATACACACGGGCAGGACTAGATAAGCGTTTGCTTCTCCCGCTTTCCCTCCCGGTTATGTGTATTGTGTGAACTACACTAAGATGACGTGTGATGATGAGTGATCTAACTGACATGACCGAAATAAACATATAACAATAAACACACACACATGTGACATGTGTGTATATATATACACGTGTGTGTGTGTGTGTGGCTTTCATTGACCTGGGCCTACATCAGTAGCAAATGAGATGGATGTTTTTATACACCTGATTCCATTTAAATTTAAACGTTTGATGTTTTTTTTTATTTCAAGGCTTGGAAAGTTCCATGGAGCCATTTTATGTTCAAGGATCAAAAGTAGCTACAAATCTAATCAGTAGATGGCAGTAAATGACATGACAGATCAGGCCTTTTTGGCTTGGTGGTCACATGACCCAAAGCATCACTTGACTTACCAGTTTCTCTTCTTTCCCTCGCCTCTCCAACTCCTCTATCCCCTCGCTCTCCTGTAGCCACACCCGCTCCATCTCGCCGAGAGCAGGTGCGTTTGCGGCGGCGCAGACCTGGCGGCGTCTTGACACCTTCGGCCCTGACTGCGTCACCTGTGGTCATCACTGAAACTTCAGACTGCAGCAGTGTCTCCAGCTTACACACCTCTCCCTCTGCACCAAGCAAAGTAAAGAGATGGAGGGATTAAACCACACACGCCACCATGCCCACCGTGTGTATGTGTATGTGTATGTTTTGTATGCACTGTATGGATTCTGTTTATCTTTTCATTATGTTTTGACGTCTTGTTGTTGTCGACTTTGATATCAACCATGTCACGCTTCTGCAGTTTCACTCACACTTTGCTCGAGTAGGTGAGACTGGTTTATTCAGGGTTATGCTGCGAGGTGCACCATGTGACTCACCCATATGTCTGTAGTACTCCTCAACACCACTCCACGTGTTCTTCTCAATCAGTGCTTTCACCAGACTCCACGGCTGCTTCCGGTAACAGATTTCAGAGGAAACTCTGAAGAATAAAAAGACTTGTGCTTCATTATATTGTGGAGCTGTTTACAGCTGTATTTACCAGCTGCTCATTAACACCATCATCTACACCAGTATTTACATAGACTAGGGCTGGGCAATAAATCAATATCTAGAGGATGGTGTAGTGATCAGCACTCTTGCCTTTGCAGCAACAAAACTTCACAACTCCCTTGATCCTTTGATCTTTTTACTTTCTAGGTTCTAGTTTCTCTACGACAGGAAACTGAACACCTTTGGTTTGTGAGCAAAACAAAAAAGGTTTTGTTGATAAAACAGCATGGGACGACTGAGCTACTCAGTCTAATTCTGTGGTGTCACATCCACGTGCTTTAGACCAATGAGAACATAAACCTACCTTAAGCGGCTCTTGTGCTTGTTGATGGAGGTGAGGCAGTATCTATGGACGGTGTAGAAGTAGTCCTGGTATGGGATACCTGAGGTGATGACCTCAGAGTCCACTACATAGCACTCTCCTCGTGCACTGCTCTTATACAACGTCTAGAAGTATAACGAATAATATGTCAGCAGTTATTTAATATGCACATGAACTATATGTTGTAGTTATATCTTAAATACATTCTTAGTCCAGTTAGTTTTAGCACTGGAATCATAACTAAAAACAATATATGTCATAATTCAAAGGTCTGATAGTTCTTGCAAAATAAATCTGGAAAGAAGGTTCCACGAAAGCTCAGGCTGAGTAATCAAAGTAAGATGCTCAAGTGTGCAAAGAAAAGAGAATTACAACAGATACCAAATAATACTAATCGAGGTGTTTCTGTAGAGTTAACTACCGTTAAATGAGCATGAGTTCCAAACCACAAAGGCCTATGTTGTCTAGAACTAACCTGCGTTTCCACCACAGGGGCAGTCTTGGGGCCAAGGGGGTTGTTGAGAGCTATGGTGTAGCTGAGCACACGGGTGGTATTCCCACTGCTGCTGTCCTGCTGCCATTCACCAACGATCAGATCTGAAAGACACACGTGAGTCGAGACAGAGCAGGATACAAGGAGAAGGTGAGAATGTATGTGTGGCTTCATTTAAACTACACAAGAAGAATATCAAGGAATTATGGCCATCCAGTACGCCTGAAAAAGACAAGTATAAATATTTGATAGCACAACATTATTGACAGAAAACAATGGGCTACTCCGGGTTTGGGGTTAGTCATCACATTCTGCTCCACGAATGACTGAAAGATGAATAAATCACAAGGACTGCATCGTGCATGTTTAAGTCACTTTTAATCAACTTACCAGTAAAGTGGCGCTGAGAGAAAAGGTGCTGGATGAAGTGTGTGTCAGCAGAGAACAGCAGGTCGTGAAGCTTGTCCACACTCATGCGGACCACACAGTTGATGTTCAGTCGTCCACTCAGGTCTGCACAGAAGGACTCCACTTCACCTTAAGGACGGCAAGAGCACATTTAAGACGGCGCTACATCCAGGTTGGTTTTTTGAAAACAAGATTATGAAGGCGACACTGATGGCGGGGGGGGGGGGGGGGGGGGGGGGGATCTGAGTTATGGAGGTCTACTGACAAACATTAGCTGGTTGTCATGGTTTCTGCAGAATGAGCCAGTCTACCGTCTCACAAGAAACCACCTGTTTCTTCTCTGTGCTGTTAGAATGTTGAACTCTTGAACTCTGAGGACACAATGGTGGCAGAACTTTCCCCCAACCCGACCTTAAAATGTGTCTATGTGTAAGCTTCTGCACTTTAGACTGAAATGACTGTGAAGAGACTTTCTTTAAACTTTATTATTTCATTGTTCTGCACCACTTTATTTCTAGATAACTGGTGGGACTGTGAGAAAAGTCAAATAAGGAAGTTTCACAGAACAGAACTTTCTAACTGCATATCACTGCACACAGACGTGGCAAACTGAACAACAACAGAAACTCAACTGTGTGTGTTGAGAAAAAATACCTTCCTCAATTTCAAGAGGGTTTTTTAGATTTCCTAGTTCTGTTGGAAACATTAGTACAGTCAGTCAGACAGACAGTCAGTCAGTCAGTCAGACAGACAGACAGACACAGTCAGACAGACAGACAGACAGACAGTCAGTCAGACAGACAGTCAGTCAGTCAGACAGTCAGACAGACAGACACAGTCAGTCAGACAGACAGTCAGTCAGTCAGTCAGACAGACAGACAGACAGACAGTCAGTCAGTCAGTCAGACAGACAGTCAGACAGACACAGTCAGTCAGACAGTCAGTCAGTCAGACAGACAGACAGACAGACAGACACAGTCAGACAGACAGACAGACAGACAGTCAGTCAGACAGACAGACAGTCAGTCAGTCAGACAGTCAGACAGACAGACACAGTCAGTCAGACAGACAGTCAGTCAGACAGACAGACAGACAGACAGACAGACAGTCAGTCAGTCAGACAGACAGTCAGACAGACACAGTCAGTCAGACAGTCAGACAGAAAGACAGTCAGTCAATCAGACAGTCAGACAGACACAGTCAGTCAGTCAGTCAGACAGACAGACAGTCAGTCAATCAGACAGACAGTCAGTCAGTCAGACAGACAGAAAGACAGTCAGTCAGATAGACAGACAGACAGACAGTCAGTCAGACAGACAGTCAGTCAGTCAGACAGTCAGACAGACAGACACAGTCAGTCAGACAGACAGTCAGTCAGTCAGTCAGTCAGACAGACAGACAGACAGACAGAAAGACAGTCAGTCAATCAGACAGTCAGACAGACACAGTCAGTCAGTCAGTCAGACAGACAGTCAGTCAATCAGACAGACAGTCAGTCAGTCAGACAGACACAGTCAGTCAGTCAGTCAGACAGACAGTCAGTCAATCAGACAGACAGTCAGTCAGTCAGACAGACAGACAGACAGAAAGACAGTCAGTCAGATAGACAGACAGACAGTCAGTCAGACAGACAGACAGTCAGTCAGACAGACAGTCAGTCAGACAGCGCCCGGCTCGAACTATAATTTTACAAAAAAACATTACAATGTCTCCTGTGCAGACTGTTCATCGTCCATCATGGACAGTTGACACTTCCTTCAGGTTAAGCAGCTTATGAAGTGTCTAGTGTTGGTTTGTAGCAGTGGAGACGTCCTCGCTGCTGAGCTACGGAGCTGCGGAGCTACAGATCTGCAGAGCTGCAGAGCTACAGAGCTACAGAGCTACAGAGCTAGAGCTGCAGAGCTGCAGAGCTTCGGGGATTCACAGACACAGAAAGGACGCAGAGATTCACCCAAAAACCTTGTGAATAAGAGTCTGACTGTCCATTTACCACCATTTTAGTACTTTTAGAGCCATGATGTATTGTTGCTGTCAAGACTGCATGTAGTGTAACGTACATAAATAACACGGCGTGTCCTTCAGTGGAACTGTCTCTGACTGAGCCGTGGACACACAGAACACTAGAATCTTACTTACTGTTGTTGAGGAAGCAAAAAGAAACTCTGAGAGTTCATTACAATGACATTCAGACTTTAACATGATGTTTTTCCTTGACTCACTCTCTTCTTGCGTGTCAGACGAGTTGCTGGGGTCAGTGGGCAGTTCCTCGTCATTGGTAACGTCCAGTGAGGACAGGTTTCCCAGCCGAGCGGTTGGTGGTGGAAGCATTTGATTGGCTGACTCAGACAGGCTGTCGCCGCCCTCTTCTATATACTGATGCAGAGAGAGAGAGAGAGAGAGAGAGAGAGAGAATCATTCCATTCTCAGACAACTTGAGATGAAAGAGGCTTCATGTGGGCAGACACTGTTCCGGACAGACAGTCCATGTGGGACAATGTTGGTCCAAGTTCATGAAGTAATCAAACACAGGACCTCTAATAGAACTGATGCAAACGAGAGAAACACTCACAAATGAAGCAGCAGCAGAGGCCAGGGCAGAGGCTGACACGGAAGCACTGGGGGCAGTGGTGGTTGGTAATACACTCTGGGAGCTGGGGGGGCTGGGTTCAAGTGGGTCAGAGCTGAGTCTACGTCCAGACGCAGAAGGCACCTCTATGGGCAGACAGGAGGCGGAAGAGAACGAAGACGAGCCCCCGAGGTTAGTGGCAGAGGAAGGGCTGGCGGGACGACAGGGCACCAGCGGAGGGGGAGAGCTGCCTGTAGAGGGAACCGACACCGAGCTCAGGTCGAGCAGATCTGTGACCAACACTGACTCGTCACATGGCCTGAAGAATCAAGGGAGAGGAAGTGTCAATGAATGAATGAATGAATGAATGAATGAGACACAAACAATGCTGGAATCCAAGTACACAAACATTTCAGTCCGATGAAAGCCAAGAAGACACAGGAGCAAATGATCACTGAGCACTCGTTGTATCACAGCCTCATCACAACAAGACAACCTTTCACCTCTGTGACGTTGGACTGATGATATGTAACCTAGTATAGTGAATGTGTGTGTGCTGGAAAAATGTCATGGAAACATTGATTTGTCAAAAACTATAGACAGGAAGTTGCTAACTGAAGGACAAGGATGAACACAGTCACAAGTCACACACTGCAGCTTTAAGTTAACAGCTGTAAACACATTACAAACACTCACAGCAGGCCGTTCATGTGCTCGGCAATGGGGGAGACATAGTCATCGTCTTCACTGGTAAGGCCCAGCTCAGTGCCGTAACACTGGTGCACGATGTGCCACAGCTCTTTAGGGGACAACGACTGTGACAATGAAGAGAAGATCACATTAAAACTTGTCATTGACTTGAAATATACGTAGAGTTCCTCAGATCTGTCATTTATGCATTTATGTACAGTTTAGTGCATGTACATGTACATGTACAGTTTATTATATCACAGAGTGTTGTTTTTGGTGGCTCTGTCTGTCTGTCTGTCTGTCTGTCTGTCTGTCTGTCCGTCTGTCCGTCTGTCCGTCTGTGCACTTGCCAACATGACCACCAGAGGCCGCCAGAGGCTTGTTGTGTGAGTGTGAGTGTGGTGAAGTCTGCCACTGCTGACTGCCTTGTTTAGTTTGGAGTTAGTTTAAATGATTAATGCAGGATTTCTTGTTCCAGTGTAATTTGTGAAAAGGGAAAGGTAAACATGAACTGGAACATCTTGCAATATCTAGTGGATGTGTCCATTAGAAGGTGTTTTGACCGTTGTGTTACTGTTAAATCTATAAATCTATAAATCGTCACTCACAACCGGGATTAATAAAGTATTCTCATTCTGATTCTGAACATCTGGGGAATATGTGCTGATCGGACAGCAAGAGGAAATAACTGTGCAAACTCTTTACATGACTCTTGGTCGCTTTGGTGATTGAGGAAGTGAAAGAGTACGTAAGAGTCAAGCCTACAACGTTAATGTGGGGTAATAACGTCTGTCCTGTGTGTTCAAATCACATGTGGTGAGTGCTTTACAGGTCTGAATCGGATCTGTCCTCAGATGTGATCACAGAATGCACATTCAGTGGTGATTTGAGAAGGCATGTGACCACATTCCTGAGCTGTGTGAACGCAATCTGTCCTCAGGACACAATCGAGACCGTCTCCTCAGCTGACAAGAGCATGGAGCATTGTGTAAGCGTTTCATTAGGGACGCACCGACATCAACACCAGAATGGGGTCCTGCGTCCAACGTGCACTCATATTTGCATTCCTAAAACTTTCTACACAAGTGAGCTGGACAGTTGTGCTGCAATAACTAGACGTGTCACAACGTCTTTGCAATTCAATCATTTGGAAATGACAAATATAAAAAATATCTAAATATTAAAGAACACACACGTCAACATATATTAGTGTTGTCAACGTTAACGCGTTCATTTTGGCGATTGATTTAAATAATTTGACTCAGCAGAGGATGAAGGGCTGAAAGAAGTCATTGGCTCTTATAATCTCACGTCGAGAGGAACCATCGTGTCAAGAATACACACTTTGTATGAGGATGAGAGACGAACACGGCGGAGGAACATGCTCGAGCAGGACACCACTGGACTTCTGTTTGCACTAACTGTGAGGAAAACTGTGCCGAGGCATGTGCTAACCAGTCTGTGGATGTTGCAAATCAAGGAAAATCATTCATTAAATGATTATCAGTTTATCAAACCTGTGTGAGGTCATCTCCTGCTTATTAACACTGTATTCTATTCTATTCTATTCTTTTCTTAACTACTAGCCATGAGTCAACAGTCAACAGCATAAACCACCAGGACGGCATGAAAGGAGGCTGTACCTTGTCCAACAGTGCATTCTGCCACAGACGGAAAATCATCATGAAGCTGCGATCCCTGGCTCCAAAAGACGTGAGGAAATGCTGAGAGGAGGAACATCAGTGTGAGGGAAGGAAGGAAGGAAGGAAGAGAGATGGGAGAATTAGAGGATTGTTTGCTTTGTCAGTCAGTGGAGACGTTGAGTCAGCTCGTTTCACAGTGCTTCACCAGCAAAGACACATTTCACAGTCTTAGCAGCAGCTGAGAACTTAAAGCTGCAGTGCGTAACCTTTGGTGATTTTTGCGGTTATTATTTGATCTTTTTGAACATTAACTATGGAACATTGTTAGTTCATATGTTTTAATCTGACTGGATTTATTTTTATGTACATTTGTCAACTTCCTGTCTACAGTTGTGATGGGTATGTGAGCACATAAGTATGTTCCCATTACATTTAGTAACTATATACTCACTGATGACATCACAACAACAATAAAAAAAAGATGATATTTGGTTTGTAAGTTCTCGGTCTCTACCATCACATATGGAAGTCCCATTTAATGACTTCAGTATATCTCAGCAACATCTTAAGAGATCAGGATCAGTGTGTCAGACAGTAACGGCCACCAGCAGGTATCCAGTGGATCATTTCAGGTGCCGCGATGTAAAATGCACATGACAAAGTTTTTAAGCATACAGGCGGAAATTAGCCTCGAGCTAAAACTTGGCATATTTACATTTGAATGTTTTATAGAGCATTTGACTATAACATTGGTTTGCATTTATTTAAAAGTGACACACTACAGTTTTAAACTGTACAGGATATAGAGGGTGATCTCAGGTCTTCAAAAACATCTCCACTAGGCCTCAGAGGTGTGTATGAGTCCCACCTTCTCATTGTCAGTGCAAATCTGGATGGCATTTGGGATGAGCTTAGCCGTCTTCTCCTTCGTCATCGAGGTCACATCTCTCAACAGGATAGTGATCTGCACAGAAAAGGAAAGACATTCACTGTGTGTATCATAATCTCACCAAGGACCCGAGTCGGACTAAAATGACTGATTATCAGATTGCAGATGTCAACAGGGTTCGTGTGTGTGTGTGTGTGTGTGTGTGTGCATGACATACAGTGGTTTCCCAACGGAAGATGTTACTGTAGAAACACAGCCAATTCTCTGACAGATAAAGACGGCCCTGAAGCAGGATGTCCTTCTGCAAAGCACAAGAGTAATCTGGGGAAAAAGGCAAGAAAACAAGAGGTCAGCCGACTGAAAAACACATGATCTGAGTTTAAAACATACAATATTTATGTTTTTCATGTATTCTGATTCGGCCTAGATACTAGAATGACTGTATAAGGGGCTGTTTAATGAGATATTGCTGCTACAACTCTCTGTCATTTCTGCTGGGACAGCGTGTCTCACACGTGCTGTGTGAACGCTCTCATTGGTGAACATGGACGCCAAAATGAAAATGCAGCCGAAACACATCCAGTGTGAACCAGGCCTAAAGAATAATTCAACAACTCCAGAGATTTGATCTTCTTGAGTGTGTTTGGTGACACAAGTGCAGCCGACTCACCCACTATGAGTCGCTCTGTGTCAGGAAGTTTCTTAAAGAGTTTACGGAAATCTTCATTCCGCTGTTTGTATGTGGGACTGAGAACCTGAGGATGAGGAGAGGAGAAACAACGGAGAACATGGTGAATTCCAACTGTAGAGGAGAGGAGGAGAGACAGCACAACTATTATAGCAACAAGCAATGGGTAGACACACACACACACACACACACACACACACGCACATGCACACACACACACACATGCACACACACACACACACACACACAGATGTGCACTTACATTGTACCAGCTCTGCATTTTCTGTAAAGTAAAGAACAGAAGATTTGGTCGTGTTATATGAGGTGTTACAGTTTTCAAAACTATCAGCACGTCTGCATTTGAACAGGTTGCGTGTCACTGAGCAGCTATAATGAACACGATATTGAAAGCAAAGAAAAGTCAGTCGTTTCATAACCTGCTAACCCTGTGGGTTCAGCTCTGGTGGTGTAGTGTTAACTGACATTTAAACATTATAAAAAGCATTCTTACACAAAATGATCCTGAAATAAGACCTTAGTGTCATGTAACAGAGTGAGTAAGTGAGTGTGTGTGTGAGTGAGTGAGTGAGTGAGTGATCATCCTGTACTTTATCTGGCACAAAGGAAGAAAATGCTTCACCTTAAAACACCAATGTAGGTTTCAAGCTTACAACTTATTTTGATGGTTCATCAACTTCAAACTGTAACTGTATTGGAACTTGTATTATGTTGTAACTTCTTGTTTCAGGTTGATGCCACTAAAAGAATTACAAATGAACTTTACAGCACAGTTTTGTCCGGTTTTGGAGTTTGTTTTTGTGTCTAATATCTTAAAAAAAAGAAAACAATGGAATCATATTTGCATGTTGTGCTGCTGCACCTGGTCTGAAGACACGGTGACATGTACATTAGAGTTCACAGTTCACCAGTATGGTCACCATGTTACCATTTATTTCTGATAAACAACACAGTTTGGCAGCTGTAGGGGAACCCTGCGTTCACCTCCCTGTGGCTGCATGTTTACACAAAGCCCAGGAGCAGCGAGTATTCTGAGTTACCTTGGCATTGCGGCTGAAGGGGCGAGAAGCAAGTGGGTATGCAGATGTGAGGGAGGAGGCTGAGGATATGGAGGGCAGGGGGCTATCTGAACCTCCACCTCCTCCAGTAGTGCACTTATCGCCTCCTCCCTCATTCTCACTGGCCCTGCCGCCGCCGCCACCAAGGACCCTGCGCCGCAGGGAGGGAGAGCTGCCAGGAGTGCTGCGAGGTGAGTTACTGGCTGTGCTATAGACAGACAAGACACAGTGACATATTTAGCTCAGGGGAGAATAGCATTGCTAAACATCACTCTGACATAACTGCCTGGTAATAAACAGAGAACGATCAGCTCAGACCAATGTTTATATTCTAAAAGATGATCACAACCATATTTTGGTCATCACATCATTGTCATAATCTCAGGGACTTAAAAGAAGTATTCAAACATTTCACATAAATAGAAAGAAAACCAGAATTAATCATATTTATAATAGAAACACAGACATTTTATACCAATAAAATCCATCTACACCTCCTATATCATTTCTGTAAGTTTGTCTTTTACACACATGTTTCTGAAACACTTCCATCTGGATCATGGTCATTTTACATTCTCACTAACACTAAATGGACACTTGTTCAGCCTCTTGTCCTCTTCAACGTCATCTACTGCTGCCAAAGCGTTTACATCTAACATCCAGGTCAGGGACTGAAAATGGTTTTATTTACACCAAAACACAGTTTCCATGGTTGCACCAAAGTCCTCTGAAAACTACCTGGTGAAAGAAAACAACAACTTGCAGGAACTTATAACTCTATAACTATCTAACTATACTTATAACTATCTGAGCGGATCAAAATCAGATATAGCTACAGTTAAGTTTAATGAATCCAAACAAAACCAGTTGAACACTTCATTGAGTAACTTTAAGACCAACCTGACCCACACATACACTACCACTCATTTGCTTATAAAAGGTCAAGTGTGTAGGATTTAGATGGAATAAAAGAAACTTCAGAATATTTGTCATTTATTTGTTATAGCTAGTTATGGCTCGTTGGTAATGCATCAGCATAAACAGTAAATGGAATATCACAAGGTTTTCTGGACCAAAGGACTAATCAAGAAAATAACAAGTGATCATGGAAATAATAGTTAGATTCAGTCCTACGGCCATGTAAGGAGAGCTTGATGTTGCCTTCACCTGGACAAAGACAAACATGGAATAAGCACTAATTAGAGAACATGTAAAGCTTTGTTACCATGTATCTCCTAATTCGATGATATAATCCTATTTGTTGATGTCATGTAATCGTGCTGCGCTCTCTAGCACGTAAACACAACAATAAATGGAATATTCTATGAGCAGTTGTATGCAACACCATACATTTTAATGTTGTTGTTGATCTTATTAAGTCTACGTTTGTCTTCATGGACTTAGGCTTTGTCCTTGTGGACTGTTTTGAGCAATACTATCAGGCCTAAATGAGGGAGCATTTGTGTATATACAGCAACAGCACAGGGCAGACAGGGGCAAGACACATTTATCCCATCAAACTGTAGTAGTATTTCTTAGAATATACTAAATAGAATTCACTTCTAAAAACATTTCCTGGAGCTTCTTTATACCTGTTTCCAATTGTCTCACACAGTTGTCTTGATTAGTTGAGTAATTGATCGTCAGGAAATTATGAAAATGTTGACCAGTGCTCAAATGTCTTGTTTTCTCCACAAACCAAAATGACTCAGTTTTAATCATTTCTAAGAAAAAACAACACTCATGTCAATTAATCACTTACAAAATGAGTTGACGATTAATTTAGTGATGATTGATAATTGATTTATCACTTAAAAGTTGCAGCCTTACATAAGCAACTCACTTCCTCTGTGCTTCAGAGGCATAGATGGAAACACTGCTATATTTATCACATTTAACATATAATATTGGTTTATCTATTCAGAATAAGATTAGGTCTTAAAAGGACAACAGAAATAGTCAGAAACATAATTCAATGCAGAAATGTTTCTCGTCCTTGAAAATAATATGAAAAGAATGGAAACGCTGCTCAATCATGATTAGGTAGAGGTCACTGGCTAAAAATAGAAACTTCAACAAACCACATCAACACATCTGGACACATCTGCAGTGGTATAAGCAGGAGGAGGAGGAGGAGGAGGAGTTATGGATCTCTGATAAAAGCCAGGAGATTATGCAAGGCTGGTGTCCATGAAATGATGGGGGAGTGGGGGGGGGGGGGGGGTGATTGTGGACAAGTGTCACCGGCTGAGGACAGACTGGATGATGAACGTAAACAACAAGAACCACAAGAACAACAATGTCGCTGCACGTAACCTGCACACCTGTCCAATCCAGACAAAAACACCCAGGAACAGCGCGTGACGACCGGGTTACAAAACACACGAGCGGACACTGCTGATGCCACTTACTCGAACATGAGGCGTTGGTGCAATCTAGCGTCAATATAGCACTCTCCAGCGCGCGCGCGCGCGTGCGTGTGTGTGTGTGTCTACAGCCAACTAACGCTTAAAAGGAGGGGGGGGGGGGTTATGTCCGCCTGGTTTCCCTCGGTTATCGCCTTGGAAACGCGTCCATCGTCCATCGTCCACCGCCCCGGGCGTCAGATGATATTTAGATGCCCAAACACCTCGCAGCAGGGTACCGGACACACCGCTGCAGCCTTCACCGAACACAGGACCCGGTAACGGACTCCAGTCCCTGGGTCCGTTCGTAATCCCTTTAGCATCAGCAAACAGCGGGTGGGAGGGACTAAGTGAGGGAGGCGGCTCCATGTGCAGAGGCCTCGCCTTTAAAGTGAATCACGTGCTGGACTGATTCACATTAGCTACATTAGCGTCAAAGGATTTCACCTCAATTATAAAAAAGAGGGAGTAAATTAAGAAAAAACAACACACACACACACACACACAGGGTTTGCTTAAGCATCTTAGTACAGGGTGTGTTATGGGGGGGGGGGGGGGGGCTCCATTTTGAATGAATCAAATGCCATTCTGGTGTAATTTAACAGGTTGTTAGATACTTAACTTTACCTAGAGAAGTAAGCAAAGGCACATTCAATAACAAGTCCTCCTTCAACTATATATATATATACACATACATATATGTGTATATATATATATATATACGTATATATATATATACACATATATATGTATATATATATATATATATATATACGTATATATATATATACACATATATATGTATATATATATATATATATATATATATATATATATATATATATATATACACATACATACATACTATACTGACCCAGTGTCAGTATAGTATAGTGTCCTCATAATGTATTAGTTTCTTGGCATTGTGCTCAATACTCAATCGACATGTAAGAGTGCATAGTTAACTTGTATGTGAATTATTCACACTTTGTCCCGTCCTGTGTGCAAAGACCTTTAACACGATGCATACGTTCACGTCTCCAAATGTCTCCAATAACAGTCGCGAGTCACTTTTTTTTTTTAAAGCGTTGATAGCAAAATATAGCAAGTTAGCAAGACTGCTTGCCAGATGACTAGTGGGACAGGAAGTCAGACACCATAACAACTTTGAAAGCCTAATTTTCAGAATAAAAGCTGATGTTTCATAATAAGAAATTTGTTTTTATTTTTGCAATCATTTGGGGCAATAATCGTAAGTTTTGATCAATTGTATAGCCCTATTTCAGCTTTACTACTAAAAAAAAATGATATTCCATTTATGCAAAGCAAGCAAAGGCACAAATCTGTGATTAAAAAATGTGCCAAAATCCAACTAAATCCAGACTTTGTGACATTGTAGTAAATTAAAATTCTCAATCAGAATACGACACCCAGATAATGTGACTTGGGAGTCGAGCTGCAACTGCACATGTACCTTCAATTGGACCACAATCAAACTTAAGCTGGCCCAGGAACTCTACACATGTGCTTGGCTAATGTCTGGAAAATGAAGAAGAAGCTGGTACACAGAAGAAGAGCGACCAATAGCGTCAGCAACAAAAAGATGAAGAAATGCAGGCAGGTACATTTTCTGGACTGACGACCAGACCAAATTAGCTCTAAGTACTGGATAGTCGGAAGACCTGGAATGGCACGCAACACACTACCAACTAGCAGCATGTTAAACCAGGAAACTGTGGACACACTTAATAAATTCACTCCCTTTTTCCGGCACAAGCTCGGGTCGGGTGGTTGAGTTATTCTTGTCACTACCACTTTTCATCACCGTCCATTTTGTATTTATTTGTCTTTAGCACACACTTTCTCCTGTGTTCTGTGCCTCCACTGCATTTATTGGCATGGGAAGAAGAGATATGGCTAAATTGTAAGCTTCTGGGTGCTACTGAAGTAAAGGCAGTCTTCCATGAATGAATTCGTGCAATGTGCGTCCCCAGCATGTTGAATTTGTCAGTGTTTGCACTTCTTAAGTCGTGTAGTAAGGCTTTACTGATACTGAGTGGATTTGAAATTTGATACATCTTTAAATCACACCTAAGTTTAAGAACATATACACAAAATACCATCTGTACATGTTGGAGAAAATATGGTGAATTAGAAGCAGAACCATGCTCATATCTTTTAGAAATGTCACAAAATACAAAACATAATGTCCTGCAAAAGGTACTGGGATATAATATACCCATGAACTGTAAGACTCAATACTCATCTAACCTTAATAAAGGAATTATACATCTACTATGAATAGCCAGTAAAAAAGCTAAGGAGAACAAAAATGGGAAAAACGTACTGATGGACATGATATGATGATCCTGGAGGACTGACAGATTTAAGAATCTGAAAAAGATCGAAGAACTCTCCTTGTTGTGTTGTTTTTTCCTTTTTTACATTGTTCTTCTATTGTTTGTTGAATGAAAACAATAAAAACTAAAAGAATATTTAAGATGATATAGACAATACTAACAAAAAGGCACATAACCATCGATACAGCGCCGACAGAATCACCCTCTGCTTGCCCTCTGTAGCCCACTGCAGTGGCGTCCTCAACCTTCTCTGATTGGACTCACATGACATCATCAGACCAAGAGCCCACTCCCATTGGCTGAGGATGATGTCATGATTCACAGGAAGGATAAACGGTGCATAATCCCGCCTCTAGCTCTGTGACCCAGCTCTATTTTCCCTCAGTATCGCCTTCTTTGTTTATACTATCCTTAACCCAGTTGTTTTGCTTATTTGAAGAGGTCAGCTATGCCAAAAGCATACACTGCTCTCTGTAACACCAATTGTATTATGTGTATTTTTTTTAACCCACATTACTTTGGTCCTTGATATAACTCAGCGGGAACAGGATTTTAACCATGCAATCTGTACTCACAAGATTTATCCAGTAGTTAATCGAAACAACATCTTGTTCCAAAATAGCCAACCTCAAGTGGCATTTGAGAAATGTGGAGCGGGAGGATACGTGTTAGAAGCAAGGTCTTTTCATTCTCTACCAACATGCACAAGTGAGAGGTTAAGGGTTCCAGTCAGTCATTAAAGGCAAATCTGGTCTCAGCAGGCTTGAATGCAAATGAACTGAGATTTCACAGTGCTATAAGCGCTGAATACTCATGACACAGTTAAACACAGAGCTGACAGTGTCAACACTCCTCTCCTTTGCCTTTGAAGTCCATGTGGTACTGCTGCTCTAATACAAGTGAGCTCATCTTTACAGAGAGGGCCTTTGCACTGGATGAAGGAAGAAACAAAAGCAGTGTTGGGCCCTTTGAGCACAAAAAGAACAGATCACATATATGCACACTAACACTTTCTTGCATTATTTCTTTCATTCTAATGTTTTTAATATTTGGGGTGAATCCTACACACTAACCTGCAGCTGTCCCACTCAGAGTCTCTGCTGAACAGGCTCCTGAGACACCAACGAGAGCGGCGGCTGGGAGAAGGACTACGAGACCACGAGCAAGAAGGTGGCAGGAGGAGGTCCTGTGAAGGGCTGCCCTTACCTTGCTCTTCCCCCTCAATTTGGATGTCAGTAGAGGGGGAGGGGCTTCGGCGTAGAAAGGTGACCTTCTCCACATCGTCCTTGATAACAATTTGTGGCGTTTTACCCCGCCTAGGACTGCAACCTTGATGTTCTTCGTTTCGTTTTTTAGTACTGGTCCTGCTGAGGTGAGATCGGCTGTGGCGACTGAAGCGTGACAGTCTGGGACTAGGTGAGCGAGACCAGGACTCTGTATCTGATGATGGCGGGAAGACGGTCAGTTTTGGGACAGGGATAGGCTGAGTCAGATCGACAACTTCTGGTCCCATGGGAGAGGACATAGTCATCTTAAAAAACTTTCAGGGGGTTAATTTCCTCTTTTAGTTTGTTGCATCTTTAAAGTTGATCGATGACAGCTTGGTTTGACATCGTTAGGTAAAAACACCAGATATTCCCCTCAGGACAAAAAAACACATCTGGCTTGATATGTAACAAATAAGTTGCCATTTTCTCAGGAAATGCTCGTTAAAAATGTATGTCAACCAGGCAACTGGTAAATCCACAGAATAGTTAATGAGAGAGGTTTAGTTGTCTGTTCATCATCAGTGCAGCATGAAGAAAGAAGAGAGAGAGTCAGATAATGCAACAGGACTTCTCTTTACCAACTGTCCAGGGTGTGACCCCGCCTATCGCCCTATGTCAGATGAGATTGGCACAGCACCCCCCCGCGACCCTCTGGTGGAGGATAAAGCGGTAGATGATGGATGGATGGATGGATGGACTCCAATGTCCAGTCAGCACGTTTTGGCTAACAGTGACTTAATGGCTTGTGATTCCTTTTCTATGTTTAGTTCATGAGTCTCATCCCTTCCTCCTCAGCACTACTTGCCCTGTGCCCAGTGTTACACTTTCTTCAGTACTCCTTCCCTTCCTTTGGTACTTCAGTCTTGAGTGGGATCATAATCAAGCTCATCTTCGCAAAAGTTGAAGTCTCAGACAAAAACAGACTTCTATCTGGAAGTTTCTACCTGGAGTGGAAAGAGCAGAAACTTTGAAAAAGAAAAGATCGGCCTACATTTGACTACCATTTTATATCTTTCCTTGAAATATTGATCTTTTCCCACAAAGACAAGACTAGAGTTATTTTTGTCTGCCTTTTGACACTGTATGCGCTGCTAGTTGTGGGAATATGAGGTTTCATATGACAAAGCTGATGGTTTCGAATGAAATACTATTTCCATTAGAAGGCAAATCAATAGAATGCATTTATGATGGTGTAGTTCATGGTATTAGCCTGCAAAACCACTTTTTTCGAAATTTAGTGTCATAATTTAATATTTTCTCCCTTCAAGTAACTCAAAAATAGCCAAAACTGTGTGGACATTGTACCGGCAGCATAGCCAGTAACGGGCCTGGGTGGACCAGTGCCACACACATTACTCACTGGCCCATCCAGCCATCTCCAGTTAAAGAAACATATTGTTACAAAAGGGAAATGTTAGAAAGAGATAAATATAAACATCATTTATGAACTTGATCTGTGTTTAATTGAAACAATGTATGGGGAATGTAAATGGTGTTGCTTTGGTTCACAGGCACGATAGTTGGCCTTTCCGTGTTAACGCATTACTTCAAAAGAGTTGATGAAGAAGATACATGGCCACCACCGGCACCTCCATAGACCGAGCCGACCCAGCCCACTTCAGACACGTTAGCTCACAAGAAGGTGTCCGGCAGCCCCGGCCACTTGCTCCATGCTGTCCTCTCCTGGTCAGGCTGGTGCGGGTTTAGTCCGACAGCATTTGCTGTTATTCATGATCTGTCCGATGGTACTGACGCCGCAACGGCTGTAATGAATGCATGCGACACGAGGGATATCACATATCTGATATCCCTCGTGCATTTATTACAGCAATTGCAGCTTCAGTGCCATCGGACAGATCATGAATAACAGCTGCTTACGTGTTTGTTATTTGTGACTTGGTAGTGAAGCTGCAATGATGCAGGAACGTTGTCTGATGCATCTCATGCAGCATGTTAGTTAAAACATCATCTGCTGTTTAGGTTTACGTTTATTTACTGCGTAGTGCCATACAATGATTCAGTTCCGTGCGCTGCTGGTTCCAAAGGCCTGAAGACTGCATACAGCCTACATAGACAGCTTTGTTCATTGAATATGAATTTACATATACACACACATATACATATATATATATATATATATATATATATATATATATGCATACACACACATACATATATTAATATTCTAAGACAAAATGCTCCGCCCACCTTTGTCCTGCTGCATTGGACAGACAAAAGTAGTGCAATCTGTGTTCACGTGAAAACTGCCTCAGGTTTGAGAGAAAACACAAGTGTTCCAACCAAGTGCTAACTGCCAAGTTGACCCTAGAACGGACTAGGGAGACAAACTAACTCACTATCAAACACCTTCTTACAAACACAACACACTCCTATTGTCACTGAATGCTACCAAGGTCAGAACTACATGGAAACATACTGCAAATCCATAGAAATGGCTCAAGCCCGTGGGCCAGTGTGTGCTGTGCTGTGCTGTGTTTGAACAACAACAATCTTGTCCAGACACACTAATCCACCACAAACACAACAGTTGTCTTCAATGCCAAAGATGGTGTAGTGTGAACAGTTGATTGTGTGATGAACATCGAAGATGACCGTGTGTGTGTGTGTGTGTGTGTGTGTGTCTGTCACACAAAGACACAAACGTTGTTGTTTGAACCAAAGACACAAACAACACAGAAACGTCCACAACCCGTTGAGACTCAAAGTTGGAGCTCCTACCTCCCGTTGGATGAGATTCCTCCGCTTCTGTTATCTTGCTCGGCCTCATAAACCAGCCGAGCAACGGTCCGTGACGCGATGTTAAAATCCACTTTTTCACAGGAACACATCAACATTATTACACGCGTGAAGCATCTGTGGCTGCGGCTAACCGTTAGCTTTGAACCAACTTTGCTAGCGTTACCCCCGAGGTCCCGACAGCGAAGGCCGGCGGCTCACGAACAAGATGACGCTCAAGCTACAAGCGGATAAAGGGCGACACTGGCGACACTGGCGCCTCTCGTCAAACACACGGTGTTCATGTTAATAACACGTTCATTTGGAAACGACAGCGAACTCGGTTTAAACTCGGCAGACAATACGATTAATGAACCTCAAAAGCAGCGAAGTCAGTCAGTCGGATCACTTCACCCTGAGCGCGTGAAGGAGGGGACATTACGACAAGACTCCTCGTCAAAAAGACAATATCCCTCCAAACTGTAACCTAAGAAAAGGCTCAATCTAGCGACACTTGGCAGAAACGCGTCTTAGTAATGATATCAAAGTTTATTTTTCGCATTTAAATTGAAACAACCACCGGCAATACAAGACGGACACCCCTCAGACAAACTTTGTAGTACAGTCCAGGAAAATAACTGTCCACCAGCTGAGAGCTGTGATATCACAACAGAGCAGCTGTTATCACTCTTTACGCCTAAACTTGTGCATTTGACTCACAAACGGTGTCAGATCTGGACCTAAAACGTGGGTTTTTCTTGTTTTATTGCAAAGACAATCGAATGAAATGAAGCGATGGACACGGTTTAGCTATAGTGTCAACATGAGGGCAACTCAACAGGTTCTCTCACTACGTCACGAACAAGTTCAGCTAAAGCCACGGATTTAGCTTATTTCCAGAGTTCATTTGAAGGGAGTTGTGATGCACACACAACGTGGACGTTGGTACAGAGCCATTGCGCCCCCTTGTGTTTAATATGATTTTTTGCAGACAGTATTTGTAACCTAAATTGCTATGAAAGTAAATGTGAATGTTGTTATTCTGTGAGGCATGGTCATATTCATCTCACCTGACATTGCCTCATGAGAGATGCAGCCTCTGAGATACTGGGTCACCTTGTGTCAAAGCTGGGAACAAAATGACAGACACTGATGAGACATTTTCAATTTAAATGATGTGTAAATGTTTATCAGACAGCGTCTGACTGACTGACTGACGGAAATGGCATCAAATGTATAACTGTAACTAACAACTATTTTCATTACTGGTTTATTGTGTGTTTCCTAAAACAATCAACAAAATCATTTGAACATTTCAGATCATTTTTGTTGAATAGTAAAACCTGTACAGTAAAGTAAAACTCTTACCTCTTTCTTAAAAGAGTTAACAATGCTTCTGTTGATCAAATAATCTAACTTAAATACTACTAATAATAATAATATTACATTTATTTGTACAGCACTTTCCATCAAAGTGCTTTACAGTAAATCAATAAAAACACACAAACGGTAAACAGATACATAATGCTGACTGAATGATCATTCAGGTTTTGTAGATTCAATAATTGTAATGATTCTCATAAAGTTTCACTTTTACTGTATCTTTGAAGACATGTGAGTCGATATCCTGACACCGAAAGAATAACAACAAATAAAATGTCAAACCATAGAAGCAGTGTCAAACATCATATAACCCCAAAACATCTTGTTAAATTCAAAATAAATGTGTCTTTACCTGACATTCAGTTTGAATCTTCCGCCAGCCGTTGCTTGTGTGTCCTTTAAAACGATGTCCGAGCATCACAATGATTTGGCAGTTTTCCATTGTCTATGGTGTCGCAGGCATCGTCTTTCTCTTTCTCTTTCTCCTCCTCCTCACTTCTCAGCATCCTGATATCAACACTTCACAAAGGACTCAGGTCTGTGTTATACAGCTGTAGCAACTGCTCTGCCTTACACAGCGTTGTGTTGCTAAGTGTCGCTGGCTGCTGAATCAGGGACTGGAAACTCAATCTGTGCTAAAAATAAAAGAAAACATCACCAGCATTAACCCGAGAAAGGAGGCGTATATATACGCGTGTAGGGTCGTAGGTGCAGACCACTATGCACAGGGTTTATCATAAGTCAACATTTGCTGAAACCAAACCCAAGGTCTTTTTTTCACCCTCTTTTAACACGCGTGTCATTTACATCACGACTCAAGCTGATCGTCACTGATCTTTATCATTCACAAGGTTAAACGAGCCAAGGACCATTAGAAGAGCTCAGTGCTGTCATGTGACATGTGTCATGTGACATGACAGCATCCATGACCTCCAACAGTGTGAACATACAAACATGCACATGTTCACGTACATAGACAGAAATATACTAACTTACACAATCTGCATAAACATAATCAAACGAAACATCGTTGAAACGCATGCGACACGTGTTTTTATCACGTTTTTTACCTGATTTTCATCAAAAAGAGCTGGACAAACCACTCTGGTCTCCATGTGCAGGCGTCAGTGACACCATGGAGTATTATATTCATATATATATACACATGGTGTATTATCAGGTATCAATTACCACCGGGACATTTACATCTCGCATGTGTTTCATTTAAATGTTATTCATGGGATGTATAATCTCTGAGCTCCATAGAGTATGACTTACTTAAGTACGTTAGCATGTAGTAGCGTCTGAGGACAAGATACTTAAGTAAAAAAGTTGTTTTTCTTATTGTTTGTTTCATGTACAGCTGTGCAGGGACAACATGCACATTTATGTTCAATAAATGTTTACCTTAACATACTTGAACCTATATCAGCTGACCATATGAAGACAAACACATGCATGTGCACTGCTCATTAGTGAGACCCACTGTACACTGGCCATTTCTCAATACCCCGAGTATGCAAGCATGTACTTGTATACGACTGGAGTACGGGAGTACACAAGTACAGAGAAGTATGGATACTGAGAAATGGCCAGTTTGTCTTCTTCTTCTTTCTTGTTATTTTGTCAAGTCGTTCCACACACTTAATAAACTTAAACATAGAAACTTCATTCAAAGTTCAAAATGTTCAGTTAAATTAGGACATAACCAAAATATTGAATATGTCTCATTTAAATGAAACGAAACACATTTCAGATACTTTTGGTCCTACAAACTTCAGCGTAAAACTTAGTTCGTTTACAAAAAGCGTAACTGACGCTACGTGTGAGACAGAAACAAATCCTTTAATGACGGATGTGAGAAACACGTTTTACCAACCATATCATTTATTTGACAGGGAGAACTTCCAGTATGGGCAGAGCCATGTGAAGACTTCTCTTTTTAAACCACTCTCTGAGACCCTTCGTCTATAAACGACTTAGATCGACAAGTTTCTCAGAGAAAAACAAGGAAAGGAGTGAGAGGCTAACGCTAATGCTATGATGCAGAAGACGGTGATCAACAGGCGGTGCTGCTGGCCACCCAGTCTTTGGATTGGATGGTGACGGCCCTGATGGTCATCTGGTTTGTTTCATCAGCACAACAGTTAAGGTGTTTGGTCAATGTCTATTTTGTCAGCCTTGATTTCAGTGGCCGTGTTTTTTTGGCATTGGCTAAGTTCCAGACTTAGAGAAAATGACTGTATGTTACGATCATCAAATCATGTTAAATCATGTTAAATCATCCATTTATGCTATAAATGCCTGTGGCTTTTCAATAATATTTAGTACAAACAAAAGAGATTTACTGTACATTTAAAATCATTAGGAATAATTGATCACATTGCAGTTTTACAGCCAACGTAATAACGGGTTGCAGCTTTACAGTTTTCATAACACAACCTTACCTTCTCTCTGCATCTCTTAACGTGTTCTTGAGCCAGATACAGACGCCATGGCAACCACAGGGAGTTTGAGCTGGTCTTGACCTCTGACCTGTGGAAAGGAGCTGCAGAACAGTCATTTACAGTTGCATAGACTGTATTAAATGTTTTGTACGTGAGGCTGTGCCACTCTGTTCCACTCTGAGCACGTGTTTATTTGTTTAACAAATTATGTCAGGGTTCATTTTGCATGTGTCATTAGTATGAATTACACGGACACTACTGCTCAGAACAGTATGAATACTAGAAATGTACCTCACACTTTCTCAGTCCGTCTGTAATAACTGCTTTAATAACTGCTGTAATAACTGCTTTAATAACTGCTGTAATAACTGCTGTAATAACTGCTGTAATAACTGCTGTATTAACTTCTGTAATAACTGCTTTAATAACTGCTGTAATAACTGCTTTAATAACTGCTGTAATAACTGCTTTAATAACTGCTGTAATAACTGCTTTAATAACTGCTGTAATAACTGCTGTAGTAACTTCTGTAATAACTGCTTTAATAACTGCTGTAATAACTGCTTTAATAACTGCTGTAATAACTGCTGTAATAACTGCTTTAATAACTTCTGTAATAACTGCTGTAATAACTGCTGTATTAACTTCTGTAATAACTGCTTTAATAACTGCTGTAATAACTGCTTTAATAACTGCTGTAATAACTGCTTTAATAACTGCTGTAATAACTGCTGTAGTAACTTCTGTAATAACTGCTTTAATAACTGCTGTAATAACTGCTTTAATAACTGCTGTAATAACTGCTGTAATAACTGCTTTAATAACTTCTGTAATAACTGCTGTAATAACTTCTGTAATTACTGCTGTAATAACTGCTTTAATAACTGCTGTAATAACTGCTTTAATAACTTCTGTAATAACTGCTTTAATAACTGCTGTAATAACTGCTTTAATAACTTCTGTAATAACTGCTTTAATAACTGCTGTATTAACTTCTGTAATAACTGCTGTAATAACTGCTGTAATAACTGCTGTAATAACTTCTGTAATAACTGCTGTAATAACTGCTGTAATAACTGCTTTAATAACTGCTGTAATAACTGCTTTAATAACTGCTGTAATAACTGCTTTAATAACTTCTGTAATAACTGCTGTAATAACTTCTGTAATTACTGCTGTAATAACTGCTTTAATAACTGCTTTAATAACTGCTTTAATAACTGCTGTAATAACTGCTTTAATAACTGCTGTAATAACTGCTTTAATAACTTCTGTAATAACTGCTTTAATAACTGCTGTAATAACTGCTGTAATAACTGCTTTAATAACTGCTGTAATAACTGCTTTAATAACTTCTGTAATAACTGCTGTAATAACTGCTTTAATAACTGCTGTAATAACTGCTGTAATAACTGCTTTAATAACTGCTGTAATAACTGCTTTAATAACTGCTGTAATAACTGCTGTAATAACTGCTTTAATAACTGCTGTAATAACTGCTGTAGTAACTTCTGTAATAACTGCTTTAATAACTGCTGTAATAACTGCTTTAATAACTGCTGTAATAACTGCTGTAATAACTGCTTTAATAACTTCTGTAATAACTGCTGTAATAACTTCTGTAATTACTGCTGTAATAACTGCTTTAATAACTGCTGTAATAACTGCTTTAATAACTTCTGTAATAACTGCTTTAATAACTGCTGTAATAACTGCTTTAATAACTTCTGTAATAACTGCTTTAATAACTGCTGTATTAACTTCTGTAATAACTGCTGTAATAACTGCTGTAATAACTGCTGTAATAACTTCTGTAATAACTGCTGTAATAACTGCTGTAATAACTGCTGTATTAACTTCTGTAATAACTGCTTTAATAACTGCTGTAATAACTGCTTTAATAACTGCTGTAATAACTGCTTTAATAACTGCTGTAATAACTGCTTTAATAACTGCTGTAATAACTGCTGTAGTAACTTCTGTAATAACTGCTTTAATAACTGCTGTAATAACTGCTTTAATAACTGCTGTAATAACTGCTGTAATAACTGCTTTAATAACTTCTGTAATAACTGCTTTAATAACTGCTGTATTAACTTCTGTAATAACTGCTGTAATAACTGCTGTAATAACTGCTGTATTAACTTCTGTAATAACTGCTTTAATAACTGCTGTAATAACTGCTTTAATAACTGCTGTAATAACTGCTTTAATAACTGCTGTAATAACTGCTGTAGTAACTTCTGTAATAACTGCTTTAATAACTGCTGTAATAACTGCTTTAATAACTGCTGTAATAACTGCTGTAATAACTGCTTTAATAACTTCTGTAATAACTGCTGTAATAACTTCTGTAATTACTGCTGTAATAACTGCTTTAATAACTGCTGTAATAACTGCTTTAATAACTTCTGTAATAACTGCTTTAATAACTGCTGTAATAACTGCTTTAATAACTTCTGTAATAACTGCTTTAATAACTGCTGTATTAACTTCTGTAATAACTGCTGTAATAACTGCTGTAATAACTGCTGTAATAACTTCTGTAATAACTGCTGTAATAACTGCTGTAATAACTGCTGTATTAACTTCTGTAATAACTGCTTTAATAACTGCTGTAATAACTGCTTTAATAACTGCTGTAATAACTGCTGTAGTAACTTCTGTAATAACTGCTTTAATAACTGCTGTAATAACTGCTTTAATAACTGCTGTAATAACTGCTTTAATAACTTCTGTAATAACTGCTGTAATAACTTCTGTAATTACTGCTGTAATAACTGCTTTAATAACTGCTTTAATAACTGCTTTAATAACTGCTGTAATAACTGCTTTAATAACTGCTGTAATAACTGCTTTAATAACTTCTGTAATAACTGCTTTAATAACTGCTGTAATAACTGCTGTAATAACTGCTTTAATAACTGCTGTAATAACTGCTTTAATAACTTCTGTAATAACTGCTGTAATAACTGCTTTAATAACTGCTGTAATAACTGCTGTAATAACTGCTTTAATAACTGCTGTAATAACTGCTTTAATAACTGCTGTAATAACTGCTGTAATAACTGCTTTAATAACTGCTGTAATAACTGCTTTAATAACTGCTGTAATAACTGCTGTAGTAACTTCTGTAATAACTGCTTTAATAACTGCTGTAATAACTGCTTTAATAACTGCTGTAATAACTGCTGTAATAACTGCTTTAATAACTTCTGTAATAACTGCTGTAATAACTTCTGTAATTACTGCTGTAATAACTGCTTTAATAACTGCTGTAATAACTGCTTTAATAACTTCTGTAATAACTGCTTTAATAACTGCTGTAATAACTGCTTTAATAACTTCTGTAATAACTGCTTTAATAACTGCTGTATTAACTTCTGTAATAACTGCTGTAATAACTGCTGTAATAACTGCTGTAATAACTTCTGTAATAACTGCTGTAATAACTGCTGTAATAACTGCTGTATTAACTTCTGTAATAACTGCTTTAATAACTGCTGTAATAACTGCTTTAATAACTGCTGTAATAACTGCTGTAGTAACTTCTGTAATAACTGCTTTAATAACTGCTGTAATAACTGCTTTAATAACTGCTGTAATAACTGCTTTAATAACTTCTGTAATAACTGCTGTAATAACTTCTGTAATTACTGCTGTAATAACTGCTTTAATAACTGCTTTAATAACTGCTTTAATAACTGCTGTAATAACTGCTTTAATAACTGCTGTAATAACTGCTTTAATAACTTCTGTAATAACTGCTTTAATAACTGCTGTAATAACTGCTGTAATAACTGCTTTAATAACTGCTGTAATAACTGCTTTAATAACTTCTGTAATAACTGCTGTAATAACTGCTTTAATAACTGCTGTAATAACTGCTGTAATAACTGCTTTAATAACTGCTGTAATAACTGCTTTAATAACTGCTGTAATAACTGCTGTAATAACTGCTTTAATAACTGCTGTAATAACTGCTGTAATAACTTCTGTAATAACTGCTTTAATAACTGCTGTAATAACTGCTGTAATAACTGCTGTAATAACTGCTGTAATAACTGCTTTAATAACTGCTGTAATAACTGCTGTAATAACTGCTGTAATAACTGCTTTAATAACTTCTGTAATAACTGCTGTAATAACTGCTTTAATAACTGCTGTAAATATCTAAGCACAACACAGAGGAAGAAGAAGCAGAAATCCAAGTCTTTGAATGTGTGAGCTTGTGATTCACTGTCTTTGTCCGTTTGTAAATGAGAGGAAACACGGCTGCAGTCGTGTTGAACTTGTGTATCAGGTCTCATCCTCTCAGGTTTCCCTCGGGCTTTCACACTCCCAAATACATGCTCTAAATAGAGTTGCTTTAAAGTGAGTCAGGACTGAAGGCTAAGAAGCACATACTGTACACTTGACTTTTTTATTTGAAGTAAACATTTTCTGTTCTTGTCCAGTGTGAGTGTGAGTTAGTTCAACTTTGACATGGGATTAATCAGCTTTAAAAAAGTCATGTGACTTTTCCATTTTTCTGTACGGCGTCACATTGAGGAAACTTCCACCTTTTGTTCACTGGCTGTTTTGACGTTTCTCTGGCAGCGATGATACGCTACTTCTCTCTGTTTGCTGTCATCAGTGTTTTAGGTAAGTCTAAAACTACTTTCTAACAGTGCAGGTTCCAGCGTGAAGTTTGCTCTTTTCAGAATCAACACAGCTGAAGTTTGAACTGAAGAAATAGACGCTAAACATTAAACTTACATTAAACATGTAAGGCCAGAGAGGTGAACAGGGGTTTGAGGGAGAGACTGAATGTAGTCTGTGAAGATGAACCCAAACATATGGAGATAGTGACACACATGAGCACCTCCTTCACATGAATAAAACCCTTTCAATGTCATTATGATCTCGTCTCCCAGTTCACACAAGATGACATGCTAGCAGCTGTTTGGAACAGGAACACACACACACACACACACACACACACACACACAGCAAACAGCTGATTGCTTCATGAGTATGAGGGAAGTGTGTGTGTGTGTGTAAGGAGCACACACACACACACACACACACACACACACACACGCACACACAGCAAACAGCTGATTGCTTCATGAGTATGAGGGAAGTGTGTGTGTGTGTGTGTAAGGAGCGCACACACACACACACACACACACACACACACACACAGCAAACAGCTGATTGCTTCATGAGTATGAGGGAAGTGTGTGTGTGTGTGTGTGTGTGTGTGTGTGTGTGCGCTCCTTACACACACACACACCTCCCGTGTAGCCCTGTTGCAGTTAGCAGTTAGCTAAAGTGTGCAGTTGATGCAGCTGTGCAGCAGGTGGCGCGTTCACACCTAATCGTCACGTGACAAACGAGCATTTCTGAGATCCGAGGTCAGGCAAACAGAAAACCCTGCGTTGTCAGCAGTGGCAGAAGTGTTTGCTGTCAAACTTTAGGGATTCATAATCAAGGAAAGGACACAGAGATTCACCCAAAATCAACGTCAATCCAGTTTCTATTCTACCTCGTTTAAAAAGAATGAATGTTTTCATCTTGAAACACTTTACCTGACGAATAGTCTAATACAAATGTATTCAGTTTGGGGTTTTATGTCATATGTCTATTCCTATTCCTGTTTAATCCCTTTGATTAAATGTGTTATCCTTGCACCAGAATAATATATATATATCACTATGTTTGATGGATGTTTCTTTTCCCTCTTGTTTACAGCATTTATTTCCCTGTATTTGTGTCCTCGTCTCTCCTGCAGTGTCTCAGTGTTACGGCGGCTGTGCAGAGGTGGATTCCCTGACTCAAGCCGTGGCTGGAGAAGGATTCCTGCTCGGCTGCATCTCCTGTAAAAAGAGAGAGGAAGTCTTGACCCGAACCACAGTGGACTGGCATTTCAAACCGGCGGGAGAGGACGACTTCAAGCATGTGAGTGACTTTCACACAGTCAAAATCTTCATTTTCATCTTTAGAAGCTGGACAGATGGCACTTGGACACATCGTAGCACATCTTGTACTTCAGTCCTTCTTCCATCCACATGATGAAGTAAAAACTAACGACTGAATGTTACAAGATTCTTTAAAAGATGAAGATGAAAGTGCTTCTGCTGCATGTTTTTAGACTGTGATAAGAAACTGGAACAGACCGGGTCACGGCTCTGTGCTGTTAGGCAACAAGAAAAACAAAAACATGGCATTTGAATGTGTAATGTTCTTGAATATGTTTGACCTCTCAGCTAAAAGCTTCTTTAACCCAACAAATGTAACCTCAGTGTACCTGTGAAAAGTGGGCGGTGCTTACTGTAAACCAACAACTACCAACAACAATGCACGACTCACAAGGAGAATCAACTGCTTAGGCGAGGACTCATTCGTCTACACGGGACACAGATGTCCACACTGTCGACAGAGAAGACAGAGAAACTGTCCCTCCACAGAAGACGTCTCCTGCTGTTCCTCCAGAGGCTGATCAAGAAAACAAAAAGTCCAGTTGCTACTGATTCACTGTGTTTCCACACAATAACATACAGACAGTTGTCAATAAAGCTTGTATGTGTACTCACATTGATTATGAAATCATGGCTATAAATGTGTAAACTACAGAATATAAAGGTATAAAATAGAGTATACATGCTTCTCAGAACTTCCCTGAGTAATAACAATATTGATCATTTTCTCTTTTCTTCAGATTTTCCACTACGATCACCCCAGCGCTGAGATCCTACACGAAGACTTCAGTGGTCGCGTTGAGTGGCATGGAACACAAAACAGTGACATCCAGACTGGAGCTGTCTACATTCAGAATCTTACCCTCAACGACACGGGCACATACCGCTGCACTTTTCACCGCACCCTCTTCCTTTCACCATATGATGGGCATGTCACTTTGGAGAAGGAGGTGGAGCTCACTGTGGTGGCAATAGGTGAGGATAAGGAAACTGCAGGTCTGTAACAACGTCAGGAAACTGGAGGTCTGTAATAACGTCAGGAAACTGCAGGTCTGTAATAACGTCAGGTCTGTAATAACGTCAGGTCTGTAATAACGTTAGGTCTGTAATAACGTCAGGAAACTGCAGGTCTGTAACAACGTCAGGAAACTGCAGGTCTGTAATAATGTCAGGAAACTGCAGGTCTGTAATAACGTCAGGAAACTGCAGGTCTGTAATAACGTCAGGAAACTGCAGGTCTGTAATAACGTCAGGAAACTGCAGGTCTGTAATAACGTCAGGAAACTGCAGGTCTGTAATAACGTCAGGAAACTGCAGGTCTGTAATAATGTCAGGAAACTGCAGGTCTGTAATAACGTCAGGAAACTGCAGGTCTGTAATAACGTCAGGAAACTGCAGGTCTGTAATAATGTCAGGAAACTGCAGGTCTGTAATAACGTCAGGAAACTGCAGGTCTGTAATAATGTCAGGAAACTGCAGGTCTGTAATAACGTCAGGAAACTGCAGGTCTGTAATAATGTCAGGAAACTGCAGGTCTGTAATAATGTCAGGAAACTGCAGGTCTGTAATAATGTCAGGAAACTGCAGGTCTGTAATAACGTCAGGAAACTGCAGGTCTGTAATAATGTCAGGAAACTGCAGGTCTGTAATAATGTCAGGAAACTGCAGGTCTGTAATAACGTCAGGAAACTGCAGGTCTGTAATAATGTCAGGAAACTGCAGGTCTGTAATAACGTCAGGAAACTGCAGGTCTGTAATAATGTCAGGAAACTGGAGGTCTGTAATAATGTCAGGAAACTGCAGGTCTGTAATAACGTCAGGAAACTGCAGGTCTGTAACAACGTCAGGAAACTGCAGGTCTGTAATAACGTCAGGAAACTGCAGGTCTGTAATAACGTCAGGAAACTGCAGGTCTGTAATAACGTCAGGAAACTGCAGGTCTGTAATAACGTCAGGAAACTGCAGGTCTGTAATAACGTCAGGAAACTGCAGGTCTGTAATAACGTCAGGAAACTGCAGGTCTGTAATAACGTCAGGAAACTGCAGGTCTGTAATAATGTCAGGAAACTGCAGGTCTGTAATAACGTCAGGAAACTGCAGGTCTGTAATAATGTCAGGAAACTGCAGGTCTGTAATAATGTCAGGAAACTGCAGGTCTGTAATAACGTCAGGAAACTGCAGGTCTGTAATAATGTCAGGAAACTGCAGGTCTGTAATAACGTCAGGAAACTGCAGGTCTGTAATAACGTCAGGAAACTGCAGGTCTGTAATAACGTCAGGAAACTGCAGGTCTGTAATAATGTCAGGAAACTGCAGGTCTGTAATAACGTCAGGAAACTGCAGGTCTGTAATAACGTCAGGAAACTGCAGGTCTGTAATAACGTCAGGAAACTGCAGGTCTGTAATAACGTCAGGAAACTGCAGGTCTGTAATAATGTCAGGAAACTGCAGGTCTGTAATAACGTCAGGAAACTGCAGGTCTGTAATAATGTCAGGAAACTGCAGGTCTGTAATAATGTCAGGAAACTGCAGGTCTGTAATAACGTCAGGAAACTGCAGGTCTGTAATAACGTCAGGAAACTGCAGGTCTGTAATAACGTCAGGAAACTGCAGGTCTGTAATAATGTCAGGAAACTGCAGGTCTGTAATAACGTCAGGAAACTGCAGGTCTGTAATAATGTCAGGAAACTGCAGGTCTGTAATAACGTGAGGTCTGTAATACCGTCAGGTCTGTAATAACGTCAGGTCTGTAATAACGTCAGGAAACTGCATATTTGTATACTATTATGTACAATACAGAAGAATTATTAATAACAAACGTGATAAACAGCAGGAGGGTAAAAAAATATCATCCAGATGTTGATTCTGTTTTGTACGATGACATCAAACAGATGTTAGGAACTCTGGAAAAACTCTGTGTTTAAAGAAAAGTTTCCTTGTTCCAGGCAATCGGGAGATAACAGCCGTGATCTCAGAGATCATGATGTACGTGCTGATCGTGGTTCTGCAGCTGTGGCTCATTGTGGTTCTGGTCTACTGCTACAAGAAGATCTCAGATGAGCACGAGAGTCGGGAGGCACGTAAAGCTATGAAAGCTCAGGCAGCGTAAGTCTTTTGTCTTTTGTCTTTCATGTGATGTTTAAATTCAGATGATTCAGATGGTTCAGATGGTTCTTGAATATGCAACTTGATTAGTAGTGATTTATTTGAAGTAATCCACTGTTCCAGGTCCAGAAGATTAGAATCAAAGGACAACTGTGACGGGCTGCAGATAGAGTAACATGACAAGTGAGTAAGTGTGGATTAACCCTTTCATTTACTGGCTTCCATAACTGTATTCAAGGGATATTTCAGGTTTATTCTTTGGTCTGTGCGCTGACTTCCTCTCTCACTAACAGATGTTTGCACTGGACTCAGATATCTTTACAACATGTTTCCTGCTGGGCCACATGGCGGTGCAGTGGCTGCATAGTTGCCTCACAGCAAGAAGGTTTTGATTGTGGTTGGACTTTGTGCATGTTTGTTCTCCCTGTGAGTGCATCGCTGTTAATGTTGCTCGTCTCTGTGTGAAGGATGCTGATGCTCACACTCTGGCTGCTGGGATTGACTCCACCTCGCTGCAGCCCTCATGTAGTAATAATACTAATAATAATAATAATAATAATAATAATAATAGATTTTATTTGTATTGCACTTTACATTTGAACAACAAACCTCAAAGTGCTAGTGTGGAGGATGAAGACAAATATGAAAATGAATGAATGAATTCCACTGTTTTCTTATAAACCCTCACTCTCCTGCACTAAAGTCCACAGAGAAAATGTGTATGTAAGCGTGCAGTGAGACAGCAGCTGCTGTGGGTGAAAAATGTCAGTATGTGGTGATGTAAAGGTGGTGAGTTAGTGGACTTTAGGAAACATTTGATCTCAATTACGTTTTCAGTGCAGGCAGCACTATGTTCTAGCGTCTCACACAACCACATTGAAAAAAACCTGAACTATCCCTTTAAATAAAGGACATTATTGTGATTCTGAAGGGTTTTTCTTTTCTTTTGTATCTGCCAGGGTTGAAGGTCGTCTGTGGAGAACAAAGTCTTTTAGTCTCTGGATGAAAGGCCTGCTTCGGTCCACAGTATCTCAGGAGTATGTGTGTTATTTATATTGCTGTTAGACCACACTTTCAAGTATACAAGTACACCCATCGATATATACTACAAGTGTACTAGGTTTATACTTGTAAGTATAGAGCAGTGTTACCAAGTATAGGGATGTCCTATGACCGATATTCGATATTATCGGTCCAATATCAGCCTATTGTTGTGATATCGGTTCGTATTGGTATCGTTTTTTCTGCCAACAATGAAAACCCGATATAACAATTCCAGGATTTCCCGTCAACATGCGAGTTAACGTTTGGTAAACATTCGCACGCGCTCGAGTTGCAGTGAGCGTTAGTGAGAAGAGGAAAATCAACAAGACTTTCCTCTGGCTCTGACGGCGTGTTTCCACCTGCAGGTGTCGCTGTGGCTTATTTGATTATTCTATTTTCATTTAGTCTTATTGTACCAACTGAGAGTTCATCTTGTCAAACATGATACTGATGTCACTCTAAAGGCAGTTTCAGTGCTAAATGTCTTCTTGTAAAAATGTCCAATAGTCTGTCAGTGTTTCTGTGCTGGATGAAAACAGTGTGACTGTGTTTTCAGCATGTTTCCAGTGCAAATGTTCCATCTCATGTTTAAAAGAAATAATAATTCCTCAAACCAAACCTGGTCTTAACACAAAGACCTAATGAAATACCTGCGTCCAGTATCTCACTGTCACTGTAACAGAGCTGAGGACGTTTGGAGGTGATTGTGTTGTAACTGAATCCAGTCTGCGCTGCGGTCTGAAAGCAGCTTTGTTCTCCTGTTTCCTGAGACCACAGACTAAACTCTGATTACACGCGAGTACAACTGGGACATTAAAATGTTACTGCGCTTGTTCTTATGCTTTTCATGACACTACTTTAATGAGGTTTAATGAAGTCCCGCTCCACCACTACGTCACCACCCTGAGCTTTGACCTTGCCCTGTGACCTCCTTGTTTCATTAAAAGTGCTGACGTGTACCTGCTGCATAGCTCAGTCCTATAAAAACATGGCAGGAGGACGGACGGCGTGGTCTTCAGTCAGAGTGAAACCTGGAGGACGAGCTGGAGGAAGATGAAGTGAAATGATTCTCTGATGCTGACGACAGCAGGAACTGACTCTAGATTCTTGAAAGGTGGGTTTTCTCTCACAGCGTAGATTACAGCTGCTCAGATTTTGGGATATTGTCATTTTGTCATAAAGTATCTGTGATGACTTTTCCTGGCTGTTGCGTTGATAATCGTCATATTTATCTATTGAATAAACACTACAGTAAATATTGTAAATGAAATGTTATACCTACATGGTGTTTAGACTTACATACAATTCACACAATTATTTTTCAGTCACTTAATAACACTTATAATTATTTGTGTTATAGCAGAATTTGACCATATACTGTGTTGAAGCAATTTCATTGTTTCTTTCTTATCCTTAATTTAACATTAAAAAGGAAATAAACCAGGTATTATCTGAAGTGAAAGATAATAGCTATTTGAAGTATGTAACACAGTTCATAAGAGTATTGTTTCTCTCCTTTAAGAAGCATCTAATGATCTCAAAACAAGACTTTTCATGAGTCCAGAGAAACAATGTGTGTGCAGCTTTACATGTTCTGAAAGAACACGTAGACGATATGGACTTGAGGATTTCTGTGTGTGCCTGACCTCGTCAATGCTCTACAAAAATGAACCAATGACACAAATTCACAGAGAAACTTGAGGAAAGTCTTCCAAGAACTGTTAAAGCTGCAGAATGGGGAATATGTCATTATAGTCACTATTGGTGTAATGGTCATTACATTACATTACATGTCATTTATCCAAAGTGACTTACAGTAAGTGTTACATAAGTGGTCAGTCATCCTGTAGATGAATATCGGGATATGATATTATTATTTATAAGCCATATCACCCAGCCTTACAGTACAGCGTATAGTGTAATCAGAGGTTTTCCCAGAATGCTCAGCTCTAGCATTGACATACACTTGAATTGTTGTTCTTCATTCTTACAGAAAAAACATCCATCCATCCATCCTTACCCTCCACAGGAGGGTGCTGTGCCAATCTCACCCTGGACAGTTCCCTACATAGAAAGACAAACAACCACAAACACCCTCTCACCTATTTTAATTTAGAGTGGCTAATTTGCATAATCCCCAAATCTGCATGTCTTTGGACTGCGGGAGCAAACCAGCACACACACGGGGAGAACATGCACACTCCATGCAGAAAGACCTGCAAATGTAGAGATTATATTTAGATTGCAGCCAAATCCATAATCTATCATAATCTAAATTTAGTCTGATGGGTGCAGAGTGCTGGATCCTACACAACACACTCTGTTTTCTTCAATACATGTTGTAATACATGGAGGTTTGTGCTCTGTGAAAACATGGCTGCCAGTGGGGACACAAGAGAGAGAGAACAACAGAGTTTAGCCCGTTTACAATCTACACCTGGAAGTCTATGATACGTATCTATTATGTTGCTGTTACCTTTTCTCACTGTGGACTTGAGTTCATAAACCACTGACTTTCAGGCACCAAAGTCCATTTTAGAAAATCTGACACCGGAGCTGCTGCCACATTTACAGCGGATCAACAACAAATATGTGACTTTACGTAACGGACTCTGGCGTGCGACAGCGAGACGTTCACAAGCAACTTCACTTTCAAGTTGGAATAGGTCGTCTAACAGCAATAGAAATAACACACACTCCTCTGTGGATACTGTGGATACTGTGGACCGAAGCAGAGACCAAAACACTTTCTTATCCACTGACAGCCACGGTCTCACACACACACACACACACACACACAGCTCAGGCACTGCCTCAAACAACCACACATCAAAAAACCTGAACTATGCTTTTGTTAATGTTATTAAATAAAATCATGAAATAAAGCTTATTTTTTCTCCCAAGATAAAAACAAAAGATCAACTCTCTCCTCTTCCTCCTCACTTGCAGGTTGCCGAGTGTCCAGCAGAGGTCAGACATGTCCAACTTTAACACCACTGAGTTGAAGTCGATCCTACTCTCTTTACTGCAGCACTGCTTCAACAGCACAAGTATACTGGCTCCACCCACACCTCTGAACTACACTACCCAGCAGGCCGTGCACTACGCGACTGAGGCCAGGGCCGCTGCTCACTCCCAGGGAATGATGTATGTTCTTCTGGTGGTAGGCGTGTTCAGCTTCCTCACTTTCTGCGTCATGCTAAGCTTCATTCGCTCAAAGAAGCTGGAGAGCTCTCATGATCCGTACCACCAGTACATCGCCCACGACTGGACCACGGTGACGGCTCCGCCCAGGGCCGTCACTCGGGCTCTGCACAGGGAGGCAGCGGGCAGCAAGGAGCCGGTCATCATCTGCAACCCCACAGCCCTGGATCAGCTGTCGGGCTAGGATGAGACGTTCAACACAGTCTCACACATAATAATAATAATAATAACAATAATAATAATAATAATAATACACAAGATTTTAATTAGCTTAACTTTCAATGTCACAAAGCACATTCAGTCGTCAATCCTACAAATCTGTGTCATTTTGTTCCCAAAGGGTTTTTCAGAGTGTGAAATAGTGTTGTAGTCCAGACCACCTAAACCAAGACCAAGTCGAGACCAAGACCGATCTCAAGTACTACAACACTAGTGTGAAAGTCAAGAACAACAAGATTTGGCGGCCTCGTATAAATCTCTGGAAACCTAAGTTTGTCAACTGCTCACTCTCCCACACCAAAGTCCACAAAGAACATTTCCTGATCTACCGTTACTTACTGTAGTTCGACAGGTGAATCCAAACAAAGGATTTCAATTACCAAGGACAAAAAATAACACATTTAAAGTCACTGATGGAAGCAGTGTATATTAACTAAAATCTGGGATTTACTCTATGGTCTTTGGTACAGGAGAGTGACACAGTTCTAGCTTATAAAGGACGTCTTATTGATGATATTTGCCAGCGTACCTTTTAAATATCACAGACGTCAGCAGGTGAATCTTGTTTTCTCTAAGGCCGAGCCTCCATGTCTCAGACTGGTTCTCTGCACACGCAGCTAAATTAGTGCAACAAAACTTAACCCACTGTTTTTCACTTGATTAGTTTAGTGTGACACAAATAAACTACTTCTTATAATTACATCTAAAGTTTTGTGTTTTCATGTGAATACATTTTGCATCCAGGACACGAGGCCATGTCTGGTATTATTTGTCTTGGTCAATGGTTTGGCGGTCTTCCCCTCCGCTGGCTGTGCTCTTTAGGGGTCACGGGGTCACCGAGCCTGGCTTTCCCATCCAATAAACTCTTTCGGATCTGAGCAATTTTCTCTCGGATGTCACAGGATGGCTGGTAACCATTATCTATAAGGAAGCAGTTGAGGTTATGGGTCATAGGATCTGCATACGGATTATGCTCAAACTTGTTAAGGAGCTTTCTGGCACCACTCAGGTTCCTAAAGTCTCCACGGGCCATGGACTCCTGGATCAGGTCCTTCCTTCTGGCTTTGGTGATGCATGTCCCGTTCCATCAGCAGCAGCTGCCCGCTCATGCTCCCTCTGCTGGAAGTTCAAAACCTGCTCAGGCTGCAGGCTGCAGGCTGCTGCTGATGTTTGGCCTGGAGACGAGTGATCTGAGGAACAAGGACTGTTGAGACAAGACAAGCAGTTACTGCTGCACGGCGTTCAGGTGAACGAGTCCCAAAGCGAGAAGGTTTCCGGGGCAGACCAAGTGGGGAGAAAGGAGAGGGGAACTGGTGGAAGATGGATAGGCGTTTTGGAATCTTAATGGTGATTGTGGAGTTTGTTTTTAATAAGATCATTTAAAAAACATGTTAAAAATATGAAGTTAAAAATAAATTGTTTGTTGGTAGTAATGATATTGATGAGTACCACAGCTGGCTGTCATTGCTGAGTTTTGATCCCTCTTACCATCGCTGTTCATCATTGTCAGCTGCAGTTAATGGTCATTCTAACACTCCTCTACATTTAACACTGAATTGTTGTTCTTACTCTTATCTTTTATTTTTTATTTCCTCTTGATTTGTTTTTTCTTCTCTCTTTACTTGTTTGTTTTAAAAGTACAAAATACAACTCTGTAAACTCTATAAAATATACATATAGTATCCACTGTGAATGTACAGTATTATCCTTTTATGATTGACTTTCTTTTTGTATTTGACGAAAATGAGCCCTATCACTGTATACATGTTTCTTTACAGCTCAATAAAATAAATTTAAATCAAATGTACTGTCATCACACTTGGTGCTCACACTGTGTCCTGCTGCTGTTTACTAAATACTGACGTCATCTCGATGGACTGGGGATGATTATGTTTTAAAAGCAGATGGAAGTCAAATAATAGCTTGGTCTCCTGTTATATCTCTAAAAACCAAGTCCATGTGTTAATTCCTTCCATTTTGAGTCATTTTTCATAAATATAATGTTATTTGTGATTTGGCTCAGGTGCAGAACCTAGATCAGGTGATGACACCCCCTTATATTGCAACACACTAAAACACAAACTTTTTTTTTTAATGAATTAGACATGGATTTGATTTGATTATTATGATTACCCTAAAAATTTTACTTGTTTTCAGAATTTTATTTCTTTTTATTTCCAATATTCCAGACAATAAATGATATTAGGGTTTGAAGATAAAATGTTAATATAATAAAGAAGAAATTTCACTAAACCTATAGCTCTGATATATGCTTCATGTGACAATGTTTATTGTTAGAACAACAAACTATTAATATATGTATATTGTAAAAACAATATGCATTTACAAGATAGCGTTTTGTCATCTGCACCAAGCTGATGACAACTTTGCATCTTCTAATCATTTCCAGCTAAAAAAAAGAAAAGAAAATATCATGTAATGTATGATTCAAATGTTCAGTGAATTCAAACATTTACTTAACTTAACTTACTTAACTAAGGATTTTGATTGTTCTAAAGGTTTTGAGAAACACTTCCTGCTTTCTCAGGAATATTGCAGCTGTAGCTGCTAACCGGTGCAAGAAGAGCGTGAGATAACGAAGTTTCTACTTTCTACAGCACGACATGTAACATGACAGTGAAAGGAGACAATGGAAATCTCAACAAAAGGTTTATCACAGACCTGTTTATGTCAGTCTGACCACCGGCATTAACCTTATCTGGAGGAAACCACCAAATCATTCTCAATATGTTCTCTCTTACTTCTACGAAGGAGTATTAGGGACAGCCAAAAAAATAAAAACAGCCAATAAAAATAAAAACAGCCAAAAAAAAACAGCCAAAAAATAAAAACAACCAAAAAAAATAGCCAAAAACAATAAAAACAGCCAAAAAAAAAAACCATCCAAAAAATAAATAAAAACAGCCAAAAAATATAAAAACAGCCAAAAAAAAACCAGCCAAAAAATAAAACAACCAAAAAAACCACCCAAAAACAATAAAAACAGCCAAAAACAATAAAAACAGCCAAAAAAAAAACCAGCCAAAAAAAACAGCCAATAAATAAATAAAAACAGCCAAAAAAATTAAAAACAGCCAAAAAAATAAAAACAACCAAAAAAAACCAGCCAAAAAAACCTAAAAAACAGCCAAAAAAATAAAAACAACCAAAAAAAAACAGCCAAAAAAAATAAAAACAGCCAAAAAAAATGAAAACAGCCAAAAAAATAAATAAAAACAGACAATAAATAAATAAAAACAGACAAAAAAATAAATAAAAACAGCACAAGATAAAAAAAGACTTGGCTTGGCTGTTCTTTTATTTATTTTTGGCTGTTTTTTGATTTATTTATTTTTGGCTGTTACAAGCCAAGCTCCCGTTTCACTTGACCATGGGCTGCCCTGGTTAGCGATTAAGGACCGCGAACAAACGAGTACTAGCCGACGGCCCTAGTTTCCATAAAAGATTGGGTAGATGATATTAGCACATTCACGCTTACCTTATAGATGAAGCTAGCACGCACACACACGCACGCACACACACACACACGCAGTTTTCTCGTCAGCGCGCTAGCCGGTCGGCAGCTAACTACAAGCTAGCGACGTCCACGAGGAGCACAACATACGTTTAGGCAGCAGAGGTTTCACACACACACACACACACACACACACACGCGTGAAAAGAGGTGATAAATGATAACTTACATGAAACGAGGTGAGACGGGTCTAACTGCAGACTGCAGACACAGTACAAGACACGCCCCCCAGGTAAGGACGCGCCTCTCCCAGGTCAAGACACACACGCGCCTACTTGACAGGATTGGGTCACGGAAGAGAACACGAGAGCTAGAAAACAACAATAAACAACAGAAAACAACGTTATTCGTACACAATGACGTAGGAAACACGTTAGGAAGAATGGATTGAAACTACATTTTGATATTGAACACATGTACGGAAGCGCATTGCATTCATTTGAAGAAAAAATTAATCCGGTTTTTCTGAGTAATTCATTTTTTGGTTTGTTTTTTTAATAATATTTTTCCTGTAATAGTTTTTTTTCCTGTTTTTCTGAGTATTTTTTTACTTCTGTCTTTCTGAGTAATTCTTTTTTCTGTTTTTCTTGCTAATGTTTTTCCCCTCCTGTTTTTCAAGAGTAAGTTTTTCCTGAATTATCGAGAACTCTCGCGAGAACCTCCAACCTGCAAGTGACTCCCATATTTTCTGCAGTCTCCTCATCGTCTCTTCTCATGCTGAATGCATTTCAAATGCATCATCTTGTATCCATGGAGCATGCCATATCTGTCCAACTGATCATGGAGAAACATATGTCTAACAGATCTGAACGAGCTTTCCTTCTGAACAACCGCAAAGTTCTCGACAAACTAATGGTAACACCATGTATGTGACTTAAGGACAGGACTATCTTAAACCCAGATCAAAGTAAAACTTGATTAAACTAAACAAGCTGTCCATGTTGTTATGAATCGAACGTTTATTGCGTTTATTGTTTCAAATGCGCTCTAAACTAGCACAAAAAACAGAAAAAAAATTACTCCGAAAAACCAACCATGGAAAAGAATTACTCTGAAAAACAGACCAAAAAATAAATTACTCTGAAAAACAGACCAAAAAATAAATTACACTGAAAAACAGAAAAAAAAAATTACTATGAAAAACAGACCAAAAAAAAATTACTCTGAAAAACAGAAAAAAAAATTACTCTGAAAAACAGACCAAAAAAAAATTACTCTGAAAAACAGAAAAAAAAAATTACTCTGAAAAACAGAAAAAAAAATTACTCTGAAAAACAGACCAAAAAAAAAATTACTCTGAAAAACAGACCAAAAAAAAATTACTCTGAAAAACAGAAAAAAAAAATTACTCTGAAAAACTAACCAAAAAATAAATTACTCAGAAAAACAGACCAAAATAAATTCTCCGAAAAACAGACCAAAAAAAATTACTCTGAAAAACAGACCAAAAAAAAATTACTCTGAAAAACAGAAAAAAAAAATTACTCTGAAAAACAGAAAAAAAAAATTACTCTGAAAAACAGACCAAAAAAAATTACTCAGAAAAACAGACCAAAAAAAAATTCTCAGAAAAACAGACCAAAAAATAAATTACTCTGAAAAACAGACCAAAAAAAAATTACTCTGAAAAACAGAAAAAAAAATTACTCTGAAAAACTAACCAAAAAATAAATTACTCTGAAAAACAGACCAAAAAAAAATTCTCCGAAAAACAGACCAAAAAAAAAATTACTCTGAAAAACAGACCAAAAAAAAAATTACTCTGAAAAACAGAAAAAAAAATTACTCTGAAAAACAGACCAAAAAAAAATTACTCAGAAAAACAGACCAAAACAATTCTCCGAAAAACAGACCAAAAAATAAATTACTCTGAAAAACAGACCAAAAAAAAATTACTCTGAAAAACAGAAAAAAAAATTACTCTGAAAAACAGACCAAAAAAAAAATTACTCTGAAAAACAGACCAAAAAAAAATTACTCTGAAAAACAGAAAAAAAAAATTACTCTGAAAAACTAACCAAAAAATAAATTACTCTGAAAAACAGACCAAAAAAAATTCTCCGAAAAACAGACCAAAAAAAATTACTCTGAAAAACAGACCAAAAAAAAATTACTCTGAAAAACAGAAAAAAAAAATTACTCTGAAAAACAGAAAAAAAAAATTACTCTGAAAAACAGACCAAAAAAAAATTACTCAGAAAAACAGACCCAAAAAAAATTCTCAGAAAAACAGACCAAAAAATTAATTACTCTGAAAAACAGACCAAAAAAAAATTACTCTGAAAAACAGAAAAAAAAATTACTCTGAAAAACTAACCTAAAAATAAATTACTCTGAAAAACAGACCAAAAAAAAATTCTCCGAAAAACAGACCAAAAAAAAATTACTCTGAAAAACAGACCAAAAAAAAAATTACTCTGAAAAACAGAAAAAAAAATTACTCTGAAAAACAGACCAAAAAAAAAATTACTCAGAAAAACAGACCAAAAAAAATTCTCCGAAAAACAGACCAAAAAATAAATTACTCTGAAAAACAGACCAAAAAAAAATTACTCTGAAAAACAGAAAAAAAAAATTACTCTGAAAAACTAACCAAAAAATAAATTACTCTGAAAAACAGCCAAAAAAAAAATTCTCCGAAAAACAGACCAAAAAATAAATTACTCCGAAAATCAGACCAAAAAATAAATTACTCTGAAAAACAGACCAAAAAATAAATTACTCTGAAAACAGACCAAAAAATAAATTACTCTGAAAAACTAACCAAAAAATAAATTACTCCAAAAAACAGACCAAAAAATAAATGAAGTGAATGCAATGCACTTCCATACATATGAATAGTCATTGTTTGCATTATTTGTTTTAGTTTTTTAGCCTTTAGTTACACAGGTTATAACATTGAGACAGGGCTCTCATTGTCTACATGCTTAACAAGATTAACTACATGCTCTTTATTTATTTTTATTTAGTGTTTATCTCTTTTTTAATCTTTAAATGACTCTGAGAAGTTGCACACAGCTTTGCTAATTTGAAATTGTTAAGATAAAAGATTTGATGATAGATAAAATACTTCATGTTTAGAAATAAAAAGTTCTGTTGAATCACGGTCATTTCAGTTAGCCTACATATATTTTAGGACAGGGAAAGTCTTTTAGGCAAATGTTATCCAGTTAATTCCTACTTGATTGTGGATTAAACCTTTTCCCATGTTAAAAATACAAATACATTTTATTTAATTCTCTCATAGAGAGAATTGAGGAGATGTGACTGGGCAAACGTTAATTTAATATTCGTTTACTTCCGGTGGCGACTGAGCCAGCAGAGGATGAAGGGCTGAGAGAAGTCATTGACGTTGTGTCGGGAGATCTTGACACGATGGTTCCTCTGGAGGGTTTACATTAGACCCTCCAGAGGAACCATCGTGTCAAGAATACACACTTTGTATGAGGATGAGAGATGAACACGGCGCGTGTAAGAAATGTATAGAAGTCAGTCCACGTCATCACAATGGTTCAAAGTTCAATTCTAATTTACAACCTGCAAATACTGTTAAGACTATTACAATTATACATGATTACAATAGAGATATAAACAGTATGAGCTTGATATTTGCAGTGTAAATTACACATGTTATATTTCATACAGGAGATCTCAAAGTCTTTTATTCAAATGTCAACACAGAAAATCCAGCCATCCAAGTCATGATGTCTGCAGAGTTAGCAACCAAGCTGGCAGACCCCCAACCGTAGTAAGGAGACCACCGAAGACCGCTAGCTCCTTTAGCCCGGATTAGCTCGTTACAGCAACAACACATTAAACCACGGGACTCTTTATTCACACACTGCCTCTCTTACTACTGTGCGGCTCTCACAATAAGAGGAAGAAGTCCAAGTATGCAGGTGACAGAGATATTGTCTCAATAAAGCAAGCACATCCACTTTTCTATGTTGATAAGAACATTAAAGTGAGAAAAAATAATGGGACAAAAAGAAATCAAGGGACATTTAGAATAGATACAAATGTGCCATTAATAAGAAAAGTGGGATTAATTGCGAGTTAATCAATATTTTAATCGTTTGATACCACTAGTATTTTGTTAAATACAGGTAATGGCATTTATGATGCGTTCTACCTCGGTACTGAATGTCACGTGATCAACGACGAGTGCTTGTCGTCTTACTTAAAAAATACATTAAAGTAGTTGTTAATGTAATCACAAATATTCTCCATAGGCCAGCTGTGAAGAATCTTTGTATAATTAACAGTATTAATTCATTATTTAAATCGGAACTAAATCGGAATCAAATCGTTTCAGGAAATTGGTGGCGATACGCAGCCCTAATAATCATCTGATTATGTCTTCTTTTTTTTAATAAAAAAATAAAAATCAAAAATAAATCACAATTGATAAGCTAAAAATATAGATTATTTTCCCTCCAGTTCCCTGATGAGATAAGGGTCATGTTTCTTTAGGATTTTATAGAAGACGTCTTTGCAGGCTTCACTAGCTTTCAGGCCAGTAGAGTAGAGCTCCCTCATCTTTTCCTGGGGGATGCTCAGAGACCTAATCTTATCATAAAGCTCTTGCTGGATAACACCTTCATCTAAGAGCTCATCCAGAATTGTTTCAATGTGGCCCACTCTCTGGATCAGCTGAACTCTGTGTTTGTCCACAAAGTGCTTATCTAAAGAAAGAGGAGAGAACAATGTTGGATGTTTTATCATCAATTATTTCACACCATCATCATATTTCTTCTTTATTTCATATTTTAATTCATGATGTATGTTAAACATTAACTTGTTTGACTCATCTTCTCTAAATGTCTACGTAACAGTCAAATAACTCACTGCCTCCAGATCCAGGTGTCGAGGACAGTCCCTCAGTTTCCTTCCCTGAAAAGACACAAAGACAAATTTGAACAGATATATTAATGACTTAATAAAATAAGGAAGAACATTTGAATAGATTCAAATCTGTTGAAAAGAGGGGTTTTAAACTGAAATGACCTGAGGGCAGGTTTACTGCTCTTCAGCAGGTCAAATGCGCGCTCTATAGAGTTTAAGTGTGGAGATTGACTTGGCCACGCTAAAACCTTCCACTTCTGGACCCTGATGAACTCAGAAGCCCTAAAAGTACGTCCAGTTAGGGCTGGGGGGAAATCCTATCTTATCATGATATTGATATATATATATACATATATATATATATATATGTTTATATATATAAACATCATTTGATAATGATATATATCACATATATATCAAATCAATATTTCTGTAAGGCTGGGATATATGGCTTATAAATAATATCTGGATATGTTTAGCCTGATGTAAAGCTGCACACAGGTTGACGCTCTGGTGACAATGCACTGAAAATACACTATAAAATAAAATATATAGCATTTCATATTTCTTTACTCACAGCAGTAACGTGAGTAAAGAAATGTGACGTACTTAGTGTCTTCGCTTCCTCGTTGCAGTCAATCTGTGTCAGAATGTCCACAGCCACCGGAAGTGCCCCGGCCTCGGTGTAAGTAGAGACCATGACGTCGGCCACCACCAAAAAACTCTTGCGGTCCACCCGCGCGCGCCGGACCTGCTTGCGGTCCAGCAGCCGCTCTTTAAACTTCTCCAAGTTCGGCTCGGTCAGGTCTTCTAGAATGTTCGCAATGGCTTCTTTGATCGTGACGGGAGGAGCCATTAGTTCCGAGTGACCTCGCGCTTATGCTGCTGTCAGGGAACGAAAGGAAAAGAAAGTAAAACCATGCTGCCTTCACGTGCTGTCGGAAATAAGGTCTGCGTTACGTTGCAATAAAATGCTGAACTTCGTCTTGATGAGCTGCTGGCTGAGATTATTGACTCGGTGCCACATTCATTATACAATGATGTATGTATACAATATACATGTGTAATATAGATGTGTAATATATGTGTGTAATATAGATGTGTAATATACATGTGTAATATAGATGTGTAATATACGTGTGTAATATAGATGTGTAATATACATGTGTAATATAGATGTGTAATATACGTGTGTAATATACATGTGTAATATAGATGTGTAATATACACGTGTAATATACATGTGTAATATAGATGTGTAATATACGTGTGTAATATAGATGTGTAATATACATGTATAATAGACACGTGTCATATACATGTACATGTAATATAGATGTTTAATATAGATGTGTAATAAACATGTGTAATATAGATGTGTAATATACATGTGTAAAATACACGTGTAATATAGATGTGTAATATACACGTGTAATATACATGTGTAATATAGATGTGTAATATACATGTGTAATATACACGTGTAATATAGATGTGTAATATACATGTGTAATATACACATGTAATATAGATGTGTAATATACACGTGTAATATAGATGTGTAATATACATGTGTAATATACACGTAATATAGATGTGTAATATACATGTGTAATATAGATGTGTAATATACATGTGTAATATACACGTGTAATATAGATGTGTAATATACATGTGTAATATAGATGTGTAATATACATGTGTAATATACATGTGTAATATAGATGTGTAATATACACGTGTAATATAGATGTGTAATATACACGTGTAATATACACGTAATATAGATGTGTAATATACATGTGTAATATAGATGTGTAATATACATGTGTAATATAGATGTGTATTATACACGTGTAATATAGATGTGTAATATACACGTGTAATATACACGTGTAATATACACATGTAATATACACGTGTAATATACACGTGTAATATACACATGTAATATACACGTAATATAGATGTGTAATATACATGTGTAATATACACATGTAATATAGACGTGTCATATGCATGTGTAATATACACGTGTAATATACATGTGTAATATACACGTGGAACAGCGTGTGACAAACCACTGCTTTGTCACACAGAATGAGAACAGGTTAAAGTATGACATTTGTTTAGTAATAACATGATATGTAGGCTATCATTATCATCATCTCACTGTAGTTTACTATGCCACCGTTATGTTAAGATTACATGTATTCATGCTTTTGAATGCATTAATGTGTATCTTATATATAAACTCAGTGGGAGAGTGGGTCTTCTATCAACCGGAAGTATGAGGGTTCCATTACTGGCTCAACTCGTCTATGTGCCAATGTGTCCCTGGGAAGACGCGTAACCCCGTGTTACAGGGGTGTCCAAACTTTTATTTAACGAGGGCCAGATTTGATAATGTGCAGATTTCCCTCAGACTGTTTTCTAACTGTAAATATTACATACAAATTAACTGTTTTATAATAATTACATTTTTATTGTCACAATTATCATTTTTAAATGGCAATGTAACCAAATCTAAGCCACGCAGGAGTGAAGAAACATTTTTAAAAATCTGCCTTCTTTCACATGTGGAGTCAAATAACATAATAGACCAAATCAGAAGGTCACAGGTGGGTTTTGAAATTGGGACCCCGGTTTCAAGGCATAAAGTAACTCCTTACAAGCTGACCTAATGGGGCGACTGAGGCCTATTTTTTGTCTAAGTCCCTCCAAGGCCATAAATAATACATATATAAAACATTGCGAAGTAACCCAAAACTTATTGTAAGGGTAACACAAAATTGTCTCCCCCAAAAACAATCTCAACATGTCCCTTTTTGAGAGTTCATTTTTATATGCAGCCAAGTCTTGTTTTAACGTGTTAATATTATTGTTGTTGTTATGAAAGTACTTATTTATATTTCTCAGTTGAATATCCAATTTACTTTGCTTTTACTTTTATTTATTTATTATTGTAAATAGTCCTCCAGAGTTGCACTGAAAATAAATATTGTTTAAATGGCATTGAATTACAGCTTTCTTCATCTTTGAGTCCTTGACTTCACACAGTGCAGATATTGATACAGTAACAATGTTACTATATATAAGTTAATTGTAATTTATATCTTAATTATAATGCATCTTAAACATGCATGAGCGAGCGTCAGGGCGAGGCAGTCCTTGGTTAGGGGAGATATTTCGCTAATGCCTAAAGTTTCAATTTCCAACAGCACGTGAAGGCACCGGAAGTCGTCGTTCGGTGGTGCAGACTCACGTGATCATTCTCGAACTTTTGGCGCGAGTGAGGAGACATGGCTGACGTCATAGCCACGTACATATCTGAGGCATTGGAGCATTTACCTGAATATTACTTTAACAAGTTTGTTTTCAATTTGCATCAACGTACGGAGGAGCCGCGGGTCCGGCGCCGTGAGGTGGAGGGTAAAGGTGTTCTGGACGTCACAAACCTCCTGCTTTTAAAGTTCACCGCGGACAGAGCGCTTCCACTCACCGTGGAAACACTGAGGCACATCGGCTGCAACCAGGTGGCAGATGAGCTGCGTGAGTTCTGCTGCGAAGACACTTTTTACGATGTGTGATCGTTCTCGTCTCACCGCGGTCACGTTTCAGCTCTGGACGGTCTTACGGAAGCCTGACCCTGGATTTCCACTGGACGCGGAACGGCCGCGGAACGGCCGCGGCGCGGTTCTGCTTCGTCCTCTCCCAAACGTCAATCCCCACCGGGCGCGTTACGGCAGCGGCGCGGAGCCTTGGGAGCCAGCGGTATTCACGGAAGATCGCGCGATAATCTCGAACGGACGCGAGATCCCGCGATAGACTGTGTGTATAAAGGAAACAACAACAACACAGCTTCTTTCATTTCTCCACTTCCATAATCAGTCTCTCGTCGTCCATTGTCTCCGAGACCCTCGGATCAAATGACTGTTGACCTGGGAGCACCGGTTATGACGTAACGTTGAGGTGAAGTTGTGACCTGCGTATTGTGTTTTATTTTGAAAGGGGGGCGGAAGTGTTTTACTTTGATACTGTGTCGGACTTCCTGTCTTGTGCGATCTGCTTCGTTGAAATTTACGAGGTTCAGCAGCGGCAACGGAAAAAATAGAACTGATTCCTATCGATAGCGCTGCGGCGCGGCGAGCCGCTTCTGGGCCGCTGCTGATCCGCGCCGCAGCGCGGCCGGTAGGAATGCTCACATTGATTAGAATGGAAGCGATTTGCAACGGCTACCGTTCCGCGGCCGTTCCGCGGCCGTTCCGCGTCCAGTGGAAATCCAGGGTAACGCTGCCACACATACACTGGCCCACGGTATGTGTGGCAGCGTTACGCTTCCGTGGGGCACTGTCAGTGGGGTGCTCAGTATTACGTTATAACGTGAAACTATCACGTTCTAACGTGAAACTATCACGTTCTAACGTGAAACTATACGATAGTTTCACGTTATAACCAAAAACCAACCCCGGGTTAACAAAAAGAAAAAAAGAAAAGAAAAAGGGGCGGGTCAGCCCTGATTATGGTTCTATCTGGTTCTATCTGGTTCTATCTGGTTCTTCCACTCTTCTTCATGGTCGTCATCTGGCTTGCTTGAACAAACCACAGTTCAACATGGCAGTTGGTTGGCCCTTGTTTTGGCTCTGTTGTGCCGTGACCGATTTGACAATTTTTATTCCATTTTAATACTTCTCATATGTTTTATTCATTTTCTGTGAATAGCATTTAATGTATATTTTAACACAACATTCTAATTTCTTTCATTTCAGTTTCCAAAGCACCTGTGGATGTGAGTTCAGCTGCACACAGTGAAACTTGAATCTTAATCTTGAAAATGATGCTCACATGACTTTTTTCATTCATTTTATTAGACAGGCGAGCCGGTTTTACGTAAAACTCCTAATGGGGACCTGGACCTGAACCGCTCCCAGGAGGCTAAATGTTGTTCTGCTGACAATTGGCCTTTGAGAAATCTTCCAGCTCACAGACGTCCTGACATGAAGACGCCAAAAGAGGTGGAGGATGAAGCCAAGGCTCGAGTCGTCGCTGAGGGCAGGGACCCGAGCAATAAGAGGCTGGTTCTCAGTCGGTCTTCCATTCAGTTTGGCCAGTACAGGGGTAAAACATTCAAATGGCTGTTGGAGAATGATCTGAGATATATTGTCAGACTGGTAGCACTACACCAGAACGAGCAACAGCACAAGACGGAACAGAGCTCACATATGGCTAACAAGGTAAAGACAAATGAGATGTACAGACGTCATGTTTCCTAACAAGGACAGTAGTGTGGATGTATCTTTGTGCTACTTCCTCATACAATCACGATGGAGCTTTAACAATAACAACATTGTTTGTTTGTTTAAAGGATGTCTTGACTTCATATGCGATTGCCTACACTGAGGTCTCTAAGGAAGTCAGATCTCATCATCGTGCTATAGAAGCTGAAGAGAAATCCAAGAAGCCAGGCCAGGAAGGAGAAGCCCTTGTTGGCTTTGGTCGTTACCAAAATGAGACACTGAAGGACCTGTATGAGTCAAAGGACAGGCACAAGATCAGGTACAAACAGTTCACAAGTGAAGTGCCATGAGTGCTGCTGTTGGTCTATCAGGAGAGCTACCAGGCTATTCTTCATATTCTCTCTGTAGGTACCTTTCAAACAATCTACAGAGAAGTGCTTGGTCTGAAGTGTCTGGTGTAAAGCGGTTGTTAGTCTGAATCATTTTAGGCCAATCAGAGCTTCGTTTGTCATCACTGGTGAACGAGTCTCTGCTGAGGAGATGGATCTGCTCGTGGGTGAGGTGAGCAGATCATCTGCGGTTGACTGAGGGGACGTGATCCTTAGTGGTGGATTCTCTACCTCCACTGTCTACAGTCCTCTGTCCCATCAACAACTCCTTTAGACTGCACAGGATAAAGAATCACACTGAGGAGGAGGAGGAGGAGGAGGAGAGCTGAAGAGTATATGTGTGTTATGTAGATCTAAATAAGCATGAAACTACTGCACCATTGACTTAAACCAGGTTCTGACCTCTGCTGCCTCTACCTGACCACATGTCATTTTCAGACCAACAGAAGAACAAGTGCATTGATACACCAAATGGAAGCTTTATGTGGAAATGCCAACACTAACCGCTTTAACGACACTGGTGTAAGAACTCTCTTTCTCACACAGCTATGTGGAGTACCTCAGAGGAGAAAGGTCCTCTTGTTCAAAAGCTTCCAAGATGGAGGACGCCATCAAATACATTTTGAAGCGTGACCAGAAGAGAAGGAGGAAACCGACCCAGAGCACCAGGTAAACAAGGTTTACAACCTTTATTCTCCACATGAGAGTTTGCAGAGGGTTGGCTGCATTGTGTGTGTGTGTGTGTGTGTGTGTGTGTGTAAGTCTTATTATTATATCATTATTTCATAATCTGCTCTTGCTTGTTTGCTGCACAGTTTACCTTACAGCAGATCATCTGAATTTTTACCCAGAGTTCAATGTTTCTAGTCTTTGAATTCTTTTAAAGTTTAAAGAAAATTATACTTTGCATGTTTCTGTTGTTTTGTTGTTGTTGCTGTCAAAGTACACAAGAGCAGAGACAGGTTAATCATTACTAATTTTATCTTCAACTTCAGGTCAATAATTACACAGTACTGTGTAATTATTGACCTAAGACATGTCGCAGGACACAGCATTAAATATTTGAAATGAATCACCATGATCTGACTTTTATCAGCATTCACTGTTTTATGTATGTTTATCAATGTTCTGTGTTGGTCCTGGATCCACAATTTTCAGTTATACAGTTGAAGCCTCGAGAATTCAGCATTAAAAAACTAGAGTTACACATAAGTAAGTATTTTTCTTACTCCAGTGTTTCCTCTTTTCTCCCTTGCAGTTCTTTACATGGGAAGTGGAGAAGATCCTTGAAGAAGGCACAAGGAGGCACTTTCAAATTCAAATGAACCTTCTGTCATGAATGGTGACAAGCTCTCTCGCTCTCTCTCCCTCCCCCTCTCCCCCTCTGTCTGTCTCTCTCTCGCTCTGAACCTCCCTGTTTGCTTGTACTTCTGAAACTTTTGGAGTTTGTGCAGCTTCTAGACGTCGTACTGTGTTTTAATTCAACTTGGAGACAAAATCTGCGGTTTATCTGCGTGAGCTCGCTAGCTCACCAGTTAGCCGCTCAGCTGACAGCTTGTGTGATGCAGAGCTGGAGTTTAGTAGAGTGACAGCTGCAGGAAAGAAGCTTCCTCTGAACCTGCAGAGACCTGTAACGCCTCCCGGAGGGGAGCGGGGTGAACGGGCACCCCAACCACAGACCGTTCACCCCATCTGTCTCAGCTTCACGGCGCCTTGTTTCACTCACAGTGCTGTGTGAGTGAGAGGGGAGTGGCTACAATAGAGTGGCGCTTCTTTTGCCGATATATTTAATGATATCTTATCCAAACAATGTCAAACTGGCACTGGGCACTGCACTCGTGCCGTAGCAAGACGGTCCTGGAATTTATAGATAGATTATATATGGACAAACAAACATTCTTGGTTGCGTGTCAACCCCATTAGCTCAGCTGGTTAGCAGTTGTGCTTTGTCACACGTTAGATACTCACCTGTGACGGTCAGATTGTTCTTTTTCTTTTCTTTTTTTACTCCTGCGTGGCCTAGCTGTGGTTACATTGCTTTTTAAAAATTTTAATCTAACAGTGCATTTGTATGTAAAAGCTCCTGTTAAAAAGTCCACCAAAGGTGACCATTGGCCCCCGGACATCTTCACATGTCCAAATCAAAATGATTGTTTTTATAATAATAATACTAATGATAATTCCAGCTGTTTTTCGTATTGTATTATTGTGCTGTATTAACGCTGTAACCCTAACCCATTTCTGTTCATTTTGACTCATAATAAAACAGTGCATAGATCTATGTTTATATACAGTTTATTTACACCAGTCAACACACAGGCTGAAACTTTCACAGTGGGGCCTGGAAACGGTCTTCGTTCATGTTTTTCTGAATAGCAACAGAGGTAGACACGAGTTTTGTATTAGAAAAAAATATATATTATGTAAATATAAATGCACAAAACTCCATATGTGGTTTATATAAACATTATTTACAGATCGTTTCCTCATCACAAGCACATCAAATTAAGATATGGCCTGAGACAAGAGTCTAGTGCTGAACGTGGCCCCTGTGCAGCTCTGGGATGAGGAATGACATGTTTATGGGTCGGGTATTTGGGATTAGGACTTCAAATAAGTCACATGTTGTCTGATTGCATGGTAAATGAAAGAGTTTTGGATTCTTTTTCCCTGATATGCAGCTTCTACAAACATGCTGCTGCTGCTGTGACTGAGTGAGATCCGGCGTCAACGGTCATTCTCACTTCACCCGCTTCCTACTGCGATGTCCACGTTTCACTGCTGCTCTCCGACACACCGGGACACTGCCACGTCTCGGAGTTTGTGGGGAGGACGTTTAAACTTCTCAGGACCTCCTGTGCCGTCTTTCCCAGCATGCCCTGCACGTCACAGACAAAGCGGTAGACGTAGCGTTTGCCTGCCGTCTTGTGGATGATGTTCTTGTGGTAGTAGTAACGCAAGCCACGGCTTAACTTCTCGTAGTTCATCTTGGGTTTGTTTTTGCACTGGCCCCAGCGCTTGGCCACCTGTGGGATGAAGAGGACACATGTTTGGTACTAAGCTCCTTTGCACTTCAGCAGCGTAGAAAAACATGACAGACAGAAACAATCAGAAGAATACTTGCCTCTGCGGGGTCAGACATCTTGAACTCCCAGCCGTCCCCCGTCCAGGAGATGAAGGTTCGGCAGGTGGAGTCCAGAAGCAGTTCCAGTAGAAACTGCCAAAGCTGGATTGGACCAGAACCTACATACAATGAATATAATAAATCAAAAATAGTAAATACACCAATTATTATAGTACATCATAATACACAAAACACCTTTTTTCAAGTAAACTTATGTTAATCATTTATTGAAGAAATGTTTCATTCATTCAGCAGCTCAACATTTCTCAGTTTTAAAGTTCAGTTACGTCACAGTTGACATCATCTAACCTTGATAAGCAGACATCCCGATCATGTGACCTTCCCTGTCTGGTCTCTGGGCTTGAGTGGTTTTGCGTTTAGCCACTCGAGGGCAGTACTGCTCTGAGTTAGAGGGGCAGGAAGCCGAGGGCTGTTGTGGTAGAGGAGCAGCGAAGCTTGGAGATGGATATTCAGGCCAGAAGGAAGACACATGCCTCTGTCCCTCAGTGTTGTAGTAGCTCTGATTAATCTCACCTGGAATCAAGAGAGAATTCACACATTGACACACAATCAGGACACGAGCAGTGTTTTCTTTTTTAAGAAGCAAATGTGAAAATGTCTTACTTTGTAATGTGCTGGTGGTTTTCCCACTTAAAAACGGGCTGTGGCTGTCTTCCATGGCTGGACTGAACTGTGCGCTCTGAGACACCAGGCTCTGGTACGTCTGTGGAGACTCCTGGTACCCACACTGGGACTCATCTACTGTTGGGACCTCTGCTCATCAAAACAGAGTTAGTTAGTTAGTTAGAAAAATGAAGTCATTTAGGTCCTTAAATATACGTGAGACCAGAGTCAGAGGCTTACCGTGTGGATATGAGCCCCACCAGCTGTACTCATGGTACGAGTCCAGGTTAAACAGAGCAGAGTCAATGATGCTCACTGAGGGTGAAACAGAGGAGAAACTTCATTAAAGTCCTAAACATCCACAACAGGTGTGAGCACAGGGTGTGAGTCTGATGTTTTACCTTTGCTGTTGTACGGATGAGAAGCCTTTGTTGGCTTAGGGAAGCTGGTCTCTGCAGCATACTGCTGCTGCTGCTGCTGCTGCTGCTGCTGATGCTGCTGCTGATGCTGCTGCTGCTGCTGCTGCACGTCTGCTTTACTCTCTAACAAAAAAGACAGGTCTTCACCAGGGAAGTCTGGAGGTCAAACAACACACACACACACATGGAGTCAGTTTCACTTATAATGATGATGATGATGATGATGATGGAGGCAAGACAAAGTATTTCTTTCTTTCTTGATCTGACACTGACCCTCCATATTGAAGGCATTTATGACTTAATATACATGATATGACTTAATATACATGATAGAATTAAAGTTAACTGACAGAGCGAAGACAGAGGCTCAGGTGCATTCAGGTGAGTGGGAATAAAAAACTCTCACTTTTACATGTCACTAAGCCCTCAACATATTATTTTTACTTTTTTAATCCTCTTAACAGAACTTGCAGCAGGATGTTTTGCTTGGAGACAAATGAAACACTTATCCACACCATGTCAAACTATCTTCAAGTCCCTGGACACAGAGTCTTTGTGTATTTGTACAAGGTAACTTGTGTAAGAGAGTGGATTTACTGTCTCAGGCACTTTTATGACTGTCATCACTGGAGAGGAATGATGGGACTGAAGGTTGGTCTTATATATTAGCAACCTGTCAATGAGATTAACTCAAGCCACATGTGTTTTCACTGGTGTAATAAACCTTTTCTTTTTCACAGCAGATATTTGTCAGCATCATATAGTAGAATTTTAGAAGAAGATTTTAATAATAACATTATAGCATTGTAGTATTATAGTCATTATAGCATTGTAGCATTATAGTCATATAATATATATTATATATATATTATTATATAGTCATTGCTACAACAACAAATGTAATGGTGCCCTAAGACCTTTGCACAGTACTTGTATAAAAGTTAAATTGTTAGTTTAGTTTATTAAGTTGATGGAGGAAATTCAAACAAGAAAAAGGCATTTGTTTATAGTTAAATGAGGAGACACTCAATCACCTCTGGGTTGTTCTGGTCAATGGATGAAGGCAGCTATGAGTAGGAAACAAGGGAGGGAGAGGTAGGAAGAGAGAGAAGGAAACGCCAGCACAGGGTGTGTGACAGCGTAGTGATGGAGGGATGGGGTTGGGGGGGGGACGGACTCTAAAATCTGTTTGAGGAGGAAGTCTGGAGGAAAGGATTAGGCCTGGGAGTGCAACATGGAGAGTGTCTTTAACCTGAGCACCCTGTTTCTCTCTGTCTTTGTCTACCTCAGCCCATTCACACACACACACACACACACACACACACACACACACTCACATGCACACGCACACGCACACACACACACACACACGCACGCACACGCACACACACGCGCGCGCGCACACACACACACAGCACCCCATCACCCTGTGTGCAACAGTCCCCAGTTTCAAGGTCTCACAGAGAAAAGCTGTGACAGACACTGAGTGAAAATATTTCCTCTGTCCTTCAGCTGCAGAGGAAACACATTGCATAAAACTTTGTGGGGGGTTGTTTTTGAGAGAGTAAACTTTGTTCTGCCACCAGGGGGAGAACAGGTCATGATGTTTAACTTGAGATGTATCATGGAATCAAGTGACTCTTTAAACTCACCATAGGATGCAAAGTCAAAGCCAGCAGGCACTTCCTGTGTCCTGAAGTCTTCGGTGTAATATCCAGGCTGGCAAATTTCCATCTGTGTTGAAAGAGTCATATTAGAAAAGCCAAATGTGCCCCTGACTGTGCTGTATGAGCTCTTACTGATGATCAACATCAAAGCAGATCAACAAGTTCTGGGCCCTTATTGACCTTTGGAAGCAAAGGGCTGAAATGATCATGAACATAATATTCTTTTTATAAACTATTAATGAACAGTTAGAAAAGTTTTAGCCTGAATGCATGACGTCATTAATTATATTAGATAAGAAATAAGTTATACGTATATAAGTTTAATAAGTTAAAGTTTACCTTCATTTCCGGCTCTTTTTTGATGACAGCGTCCCAGTACATCACTCTCTGTCCTCGCGCTCTGTCCTGGACTTACACGCACACACACAGTGGTCAGTCTCCACTCTGACCGGTTCCGTTATAAAGCGCAGAGGAGGGAGGGCGGGGCGCGTGACCGCTCTGTGTCGTGACCAGCAGCTCGAGCTTATTTGTTCGAGCTGACGTCAGAACCTCCCTCCCCCGTCCCGTCAACCCCCCCCCCCCCCCCCCCCCACCACCACCACCACCTTGCGTGACTAAACGTTCATTCATAAAAAACCTCTCAAATTAAAAAAGGACCCTGAATAAAAGGACAATTGGTGCAGCTGTCACTTGTAACAGTTAAATGACTTTAATACGGTGGACAAGGTTGAGCAGTAACTTCCTGCTGTTGTGTGACAGTCAGTGGCACAGGAAACATTTCACAAAGCGCGTCACTTCAACAGCATTTTTACTTTAACAAGAGATGGTTTTTACAATCACTGCGGAGCTGTCAGTCACAAACAGCTTCGTGATACTGATTCTCATTGTGTTTATTTGTGTTCAGTTCATTCATGTTAGTAATAATGTTCATTGTCCAATAGAAGGCGAAAAACATCAGAGTTTAGTGTCCAAAGGAAAGTCATTCATGTACAACATAATATTGAGAATATAAAGTATTCAGTATAATGAGTCCTCAAAGTTATCATACATGTAATTAAGTCGTATATATATATATATATATATATATATATGTATACACACATGTATGTAGATGTAGGAGCAGCCCGTCAGGTCAGGTTTCTCGTCAATGTAATAAGTTACCAGATGACGTCATGACTGACATGTAACTGACTACATCCATCCTCAAACAGCCCTAAATCAGGACAATAAGGCGGAAGTATGTTGATAACATGGAGGAACACATGGCAGCAGAGTATTTCATAACACTCAACACAGAGTTAGGGTGGAGATGAAGTGCAGCCTTCACAAATCACAGCTCTGTCTTTCAAACGAGGTGGAAGAAGAAAGAAGAAAAAAGAAAGAAGAAAAAACAAAAAAGAAAAAGCAGTATCTTTAGAAACCAGTCGACAAAACAATGGCCGTGAAGAACAGTGAAGAAAGTCTGAAATCACGGCGTGAGTGGCCGCGGCAGATAAGACCGAGCCTGGAGCCCAGTATAAACAAACACACACACACACACACACACACACACGAGGGACCATCTGGAAAAGTGGAGTCGGGTGAAATCGTGCGTGACGGTGAGAGACGAGAGTCGTGATTGAGACACGAGCAGGTTCGAGTAACACAAGTGATTCACAACAACTAACAGCGCAAGTATGTGTGTGTGTGTGTGTGTGTGTGTGTGTGTGTGTGTGTGTGTCAAATAAGGCCAAATAAACATGAAGCTCACGTAAAGATATGCGAGCATCATTGTTTCATTGAACTTGGAGAAATCCAAGACATTTCTTTTTAACACATGGATAAAGTTCACGTGTGAGATCCTGATGACAAAAGGCTCAGTTATTTAGCAGCAATGATGCAATGGAAGGTAAAAACAACACAAAACCACAGAATACTACATTTACTATGTCCTTACACAACAACAATAACAAGTACAATACAGGTTTGTATGGATTTTGTAGAAAGCTGTAAGTATGAAGTCAAATATGGACAAACTCACCTAAACAAGTACAAATACAAGTAAAAGTCTGCTGATGTTAAAGGGTTAGTTCTGACTTTACTGTAAAGATTGAGTCACTGAACAGATGACGAACAAAGACATGAATCTAAAGGCAGAGACAGTTCCTACAGAAAAGGACACAGCAGCTGCTGGTCTACTGGTCTGCTGGTCTACTGGTCTGCTGGTCTACTGGTCTGCTGGTCTACTGGTCTGCTGGTCTGCTGGTCTACTGGTCTGCTGGTCTACTGGTCTACTCAGTGTCCAGTCACATTGCACCAACAATGGTGGACTCACTGTGACTGTAGACACACATTTACAGAAGGTCCTACAACAACACACCTTTATTTCAAACAACTAAGATAAATGTGCTGTTTTTAAACTAAAATCTAATGTTTATGCTGTGACCTCAATCACGCACGAGCCTAACCAACGTTCTCTTTTGACTGAAGTGAAACTTTTAAAAAGTCTTTTACTACATAGTGTGTATTTACTTCTCTTCTACGTGTGTAATTACTGCTTCCGTTTATCTCTCCATCCATTTAACTGATGGAGAGATAAACACAAATATTATATTGATTGGTTTGTTTATTTTGCGCAACAAAACAAAAGCAGTGAAACAACAACAACAACAACAACAAAAGACGTAAATGTGCTGTGAACATTTCAGATTTACATACACACACAAAACAGAAGAGGAACATCAACTAAACCTCCGCTAACGACCAAATATCGACTATAATACTGATTATTATTTGATTCATTCTTATTACATACTGATTGAATATTTCCATAGTAAACTATTATAAAGTTTATAACATTGTCAGCTGTGAAGCTAAAGATCTTCTGATGGTTCGATCGTGCGCCTCATGAAGGCCGCGCGCGCCTGCACTGATCAGGCCTCGCGCGCCTACACTGATCAGGCCTCGCGCGCCTGCACTGATCAGGCCTCGCGCTGCATTTAAATTTAAACTATTCTTTAATCCTCATGTAGACCAGTCATTCTGGTCATAAATCATACTTTTACTTTCTGTTCTATATTAATTATTTTTAATTTCCTGAATGTGTAAAACATGAATGGTAGAAATAATAAGAAATAAAACGGCCTGTGATTCATTTATCAAACAATTATCTCGTGTCTGTTTGAAACGATATGAAACTTATTTGCTAAATAAAAACCAGCAGAAAAGTGTCGTGTCGTGATTTAATGTAAACAGTGGATTCTCGTGAGGTTTAAGAATTTCCATTTTCAAACGACATGTTGGGATTAAGTTAGATCACGTTATCAAAACGTACTTTATTAATCAATGATATCAGAATATATTCAATCATTTCGTTTCTGAACAGAAAGTGTTGATTTCATGAGACGCAGCTTCACGCGCTGAGTGTTTGTGTGACTTCACTTCCCAATTTAGAGAGAGAGAGAGAGAGAGAGAGAGAGAGAGAGAGAGCGAGAGAGAGAGAGAGAGAGAGGGAGAGAGAGAGAGAGAGACTTATCATCCGGTTATGGTCTGCGAGCAAAAAAAAAGTGTAAGTGCAATGGTTTGCGCCATAGAGCCAATGCAGCGGTGCATGAATTGAAGGCTGGTTAGAAGAAGAGTCGATTAGAGTTTCGAGTAAGAAAAGCGACTAAATGAGCGACAATCTGCTGTGATGGACTGTACGATCAAGGTGAGTGACTTTGATGCGTTTGCGTGTGTGAGCGCGCGCTGAGTGACTGAGACTCACAGCTCCCCACTCTTTCCTTCTTGTACAAAATTTCCTCTTCCTTCCCGTTCGTGGTTGAATGTCGGTTCTATAATAACACAAGTAACCGCTGCTTATTTGCACTCACATCTAAACTCCAACGGGCCGCCGCCGAACGCGCACCTTTCGCTTCCCCGCGCACACAATTCTGCGTTTAAACGAGTTGACGGAACCGAACCGAACACCGTGATAC
>NC_081146.1:27819779-27869779 GCF_958295425.1 Solea solea | reverse complement strand
TTTACACATTTTAACAAATCCCACAATTTCTTCCTTTACTATGACACCAAAAGTATTCCAATAGAGATATACTCATTTTATTATGAGTATGAAATATTCGAGCAGAGACCTAAAAAACAGGCTTAAGAGGGAATGTCCTTTTGACAGTGATGCGCTGTATGATGTGTGAGTGAATGTCGTGTAAAGCATCTTTGAGGGGACATTTATATAAACTTTATATAAATACAAACCATCTCTGACATTCTCATGGAAACCAATTCTTTGTTGGTGATTATTCTCACTTTAATCTCTTTATTTTGGAACGTGTATCCAGTCGATGTGATATAAGAATGTCACTGAACAATATTGTTTGTTTTTAATTCTGTAGAAACTGAAGTTACATCCAACTTATTCACAGTTCTGTGCCATTAATTTACATTTCTGTTCACATGCAAAGAGTTTACCTTCAAATATTTAAGTGAATTATTATTTAACAGTGTGTGTGTGTGTGTGTGTGTGTGTGTTGATACGGGACTGAAGAAAAGATGTAACATTTATATTGAAGTGCAGCTTCATGGCAATGGAATCATGTGTAATATGTTTAATGATTATTTGAATTTGCCAAATGTCTTAACATATATATATATATATATATATATATATATATATATATATAATATTAAAGTGAACAGGCGTTTAATACATTGATACATACACGTCATGACTGTGATGTAGAGTTCTCTCTGAAGAGTTCAGTCGTTGTGTTTTTCAAATCTTTTCTCTGTTACTGACAAAACGTTTGCATGAATGAGTGACAGATGTGTGCTCTCCTCTGTCTGCTTCAGTGCTGAGTCCCCGGTTGACTGCAGTGTCACCAAACGCTCCAGACACATGAGCAATGACGGGGCACCCATGGTGTACCAGGTCTCCTACGCAGAACCTCGCGTCAGTCCTGAGACCACCACACCACCCAGCAGCAGCAGCACAGAGGAGAAGAGGGTCATTGTGCCTGCAGGTGAGCTCACTCACTCACACACACACACACACACACACACATCACTGCACCACACTGTTCCATCACAATATCACTAACGTCCCACAGCTGAATAATATGCCTGGTGCCACTTGGACTCATGCTGTAAGGACGAAATAGAAGTTCATAAAGATCTCCGTGTTCACCATTAGGATTCAGTATATGCAATAATATCATTTACTGTTTAAAGTCTTGTTGACCACTTAAATGTGTCATATATTCATCCATTCACACTCATTTACTCATTCATACAGCATATCTATATACAGTGTTTTCCCCGCCTCACACACCCATTCATACTCTGTTGGCATAGCTGTTAGGCCCAATTTGCCTAAGAACACATGTGCAGCAGAGCTGGGGATCAACCCCCCAACCTTCAGTCTGAAGACGACCTGCTGACCTGCTCGACTCCTCTTCACTCATGAGGAAGAGCAGCGGCCTTCATGTTTCTAACACACAGAAAAGGAATGATTCGCTCACGTAGGTCCCATAGCTGCTAACTATTTATATGAAGTGTATATTTATATTTCACTATGAAGAAGCTACAACACCCTCAAGCAATGATCGTGTTTTTCCTAAATGAAAAACGGTCCATAAAGTTTTCAAAGCAGGAGAAAAGCTTCAGTGGTCGATGATTCCAAATAAAAGAGTCCCATCAGCTTTCTAAAATAAATGACGTGTACGTGAAGGAACACGTACGCGTACGTGAATGAACACGTACGCGTACATGAATGAATACCTCTCAGTGGACTCACACATACTCACACATACATGTACCTGCTGCCACTCACTGGTTCAGCCGTAGATTCAGGGACGGAGTTAAAGAGCTTCATAATTGAATTGCTGGATATTGCATCATGGCAGGAATGTGTGGACAGAGGACAATCAGGACCTGAGGGCGCGGCGTCTTCTCGTCACCTCCGCTGCTCTTGCCTCTTTTTTTTTATTACTGGCATTCACACGACATTGTTTGCTACTGGAAGTGAGTTTTCCTCCCAGAATCAGACGAGTGATTATTGCGTCCTCTCAGACAGTATTCCCCAAACTCTCTACACAGATCACAATAGAAATCATGACTCTGATTTACAGCCTGATCTATTGTTTTGATTTGATTACAACTTCATGTCATGTATGTTATTTAAATCATATACAAAATCTGAATCTTAACTAACAGGTTGGAAAATTCCTTTCATTTCTTAGAGGAAAGAAAATCTCCTGCGTGTCTGTTGGGATTCTGTGTTCTAAATCAGAATATTATAATATATAATATAATATAACATATATAAGAATTAAGGATTTATATAAGGGTTTTCTTTCTGCTAATCCTTAGGTTACCCCAGTTGTTGTCCTTTATATATGTTCAGTATCCAATTTAAAAGACTGGATGGAAAGCTCATGTTTGATCTCTGGTTCCTCAGACGTGTCACATATTCCACATAAACCTTTAAATGAATAGCTGTAGGACATTATTATCAGGTCAAAGGTCATTGTTGTCTAAACACTCCACTGTGTGATGCTAGACCCAGAGGTGTGGACCCAGGACCACGTGCGGCAGTGGCTGGACTGGGCCATCAAGGAGTATGTCCTGGAGGAGGTGGACGTCATGCTCTTCCAGGCACTCGACGGAAAAGCCCTGTGCAAGATGACCAAGGACGACATGATGCGCCTCACGTCAGCCTACAACGCAGACATGCTTCTCTCGCACCTCAATTACCTCAGGCAGAGTAAGACTTTGTTCTGTTGATGTCACTGACGCTCTTCACCAGTCACAGTCAACAAAGAACAACATTTAACACTCAACACAACAGGTGTCAGTGTTCACTGTGTGTTCACTGTGTGTTCACTGTGGAATTTAAAGAAACAATCCATCAAATCATTATTATATTTCAATGTTGAAATCATTTTCTTTTAAAGACATTTAAGTTTATAAACCGCTCACTCTTCGCACCAAAGTCCATAGCGCTGCTGATTTCCCGCTGCCTCGTTCCATAAGTTTGTGTCACTTATCTGAAAGGAGGATTTCAGCAAAGTGACTAAATAAGACGTTTGACGTTTGACCCGAGGCAGCAGTGGATCAACAGCTCCTGTGTACTATGATGTTAAAATGCTGATCTTCAGTCAGTACCTGGTCCAACCACGCCCTGTACTGACCTGTACACGCCATGTCTTTGCTTCAGGTAGCCCTACATTCTCATACTCCACAACTCCAACCAACAACACACCCCCACAACAGCCCAGACTACAGGTGAAAGCAGGTGAGACTGTCCAGCCTCCGTTACACCACTACATCATGATGTTCATTTAAGATCATGGAAAGTCACTTTAACACAACAAGCCTCGTATTATATATCATTTAGTGTGTGCAGAAACACACACAGCGCTCTGCTGATGTCATACTGTATAATCTCACTCTCATAGCAACATGAACGTATAAAACAAATGCCTAATCTGACCTAATCCTCCACACATTATGTTAGAAATAGTGTCTGAGGAATTACAACAGTGTCATCAAGAGTAAAAGCTGTTTTTCTCCAGTCTTTTGTTTGGGATTTTTTAGGTGTGTATAAAAATATGTCCAACGTTATTCTAAACTCTGTCCTGATATAAATCCTCTTAGTAGTGTGCAGACACACACACACACACACACACACACACACACACACACACTCTGCCATCGACACATTTGTAAAGATGAGGAGGAAATGACAGAATAAACAGAATAAGGGAGGAGACAGAGAGCAGGACTGGAGCGACAGTGTGACCAGAACGATGACAATGTTGCTTCTCTCAGACTATTAAGTATTATTAGGATTTTGTTGAGTGTTTTCTCTGCAACATGAAGACGTGAACGATCGCTTTGAGCACAGTTTGAATTCAGGAGTCTTCCTCAGACTGTTTCATTCACTGTGGATTTCCAGCACTTTCTCCTGCTACATTCTCACATGACATTAACCATTGATTCTATTACGGAGCTGGAGTCTCAGGAGCAACTTCTGCAGACATTTCCAAGGCCAAAAGGAAGGGAAATGGGCGTGGAACTAGGAGGTCGCTGGCTCAATCCCAGCACCAAGGGCGAGGCTGCCCCTGAGCAAGGCCCCAGATGAGTGCTGGTTAAATGAGGACAATTGGTGTGTGTACTAAAAATGATGAATTGTAATGTTCCCACAAAGATCGTCTCTACACAAGCTCAGTGTTTGTCTGACGAGCGTTACGTTACTGTTTTAATGCAATTGAAATATTCTTTGCTGTTTGTCAGATAACAAGAACTCAACAGCAAGTTTCATACAGGAAACAGCTGCACCAGCACAGGAAATGGAGATATCGGTCCTGCTTCTGGGACACAATTCACAATCTTGCGGGGGCAACAGGGGCAGTTTGAACCAATGAACCCAAAACAAAAAAGATGCTCACCCAAGAAAGTGCTTATCACCTGTATTTAGTGACTTCCTTGCAGTCTGATTGTGTTTTGTGTGTTTGCACAGAGAGTGACTTTGATGAGATCAGCCGCAGAAACAGCTGGCCTGCAAACACCATGACTGCGGTGCCCAAAGGTGTGAGCAGTCGCATCAGTTCGGATCCAGGTTTTGCTGAAGAAAATGATTCATGTTTTCTTTTTGATTTCTAGGTTCTTCCATGGAGCACCATCACAGTACAAGAGTTACGGAGCCTGCTCCAAGAATTGTCCAAGGTATGATCGCACCTTGCATGCAGGGGTCACCACAGCAGATCATCTGCCTCCATCTTGTCCTCCTTCACAACCCCATGAAGCTTCTCTGCAGTCTCTCTCGTTTCCTCCTGCCTCGAGTCATCTCAACCTTCCCTTTCTTGCAAAACTATTTGTATTATCTTAAAAATAAGCTTCCAGCAGCATGCTAACACCACGCTGATGTTTCCATGTGTACCAGGCTCTTTGTTTAGAGAATTCAACCTCAGCTCTGTAGGAGATGATCTGTCTGTCTGTCTGTCTGTCTGTCTGTCTGTCTGTCAGTTAAAAAAGTAAAGGAAATGTAATCTGGATGTGGAGGGAAAACATGTTTAGATTTTGGTGGTGACATTTTCTGGTTTGTTTCTGAAAATCTTTTTCATCTTATTTCTGTAAATACTCTTCATGCCTCGATAGTTGTCTGCAAAAAGAAAAGTCAGTATATAGTGTGACTGTAAACACATGGAACGATCAGTTCTACTACATCACATGACTATATAAGTAAATGAATATTGTACTTTCACTTTCAGTCTGAGGAAGTTCATTGAAGTGTTCACCTTGATATGTAACTGTTGAACTAAATAATGCTATAGTTCATATGAATGTGTGATACTAATCCTCATGGTACACAAACGTCTACATGATTCATTAACATGAACAAACTATTCCTCCATTGGTCGTTGAAATTGTTTGGTGTGGAACGCACTCGTGGAGCCACTGGCTGTGTAACTGTCATGGGTGAAATGAAGCCACTTTGTTTGACCTCATTAATGCAGGAGCCTGTGGCTAAATAAGAATAATAATAATAATAATAATAATAATAATAATATTGCCTTTTATTTCATCTTGAAGACACTTGAAAAACATTCACTTTAAAATTAATATTTGCCACAGAAAATATATATATACATATATATGTATATGTATATATATATATATATATATACACATGTATATATATGTACATATATGTACTTATAGATTTTTTTTTCTTTTCAGACCCCTATCAGACACTAGGGCCCATAAGCAGTCGATTAGCTAACCCAGGTAAGAACCTAAATCATCCATAAGTTTAAAACAAAGATGACACCAATGAGGCCTTTTACACTGTCTGCTTTGGCAACATAAGCACATGCAGTTCCAACATGAAGCAAACTTCAAGCAACACCTGTTGTGTCAGTGCAATTGCCACACGCTTACACGAACACGAAATCTGGCTTCCCTCGCACCAAAAATGACTGTTTGCCCTGCTGTTTCCTCACAGAAGGCCAAGCCCTCAGCTCATCCAAGAACCGAACAGGCAAACAAAGTCCATACAAGCTCCCTGACCCCAGCGCTCACAGGCCTGTGGGTAGGTTTCTGCCCTGTTGTCTCGCACTTTTTCCAAGACACACAGTGAAAAGGTCACATTTGGTGTAAAAAATAAAAACAAAAGCTGATGTAATGTGTGTCATATTAATGTTGGAAAAGAACAACAAACGTACAAAAACTCATTGTCAAAGAGGAAAGCTGTCCAAGGTCCTGTAATACCTGATCACATAAAAAAGAGCTGCCATTTTCCCCCTGACGTCACATTTACACACAGATGTTTACGTCACATTTACGCACAGATGTTTACGTCACATTTACACACAGATGCTTACGTCACATTTACGCACAGATGTTTACGTCACATTTACGCACAGATGCTTACGTCACATTTACACACAGATGTTTACGTCACATTTACGCACAGATGCTTACGTCACATTAACGCACAGATGCTTACGTCACATTTACGCACAGATGCTTACGTTACATTTACGCACAGATGTTTACCTCACATTTACGCACAGATGCTTACGTCACATTTACGCACAGATGCTTACGTCACATTTACGCACAGATGCTTACGTCACATTTACACACAGATGCTTACGTCACATTTACGCACAGATGCTTACGTCACATTTACGCACAGATGCTTACGTCACATTTACGCACAGATGTTTACGTCACATTTACACACAGATGTTTACGTCACATTTACGCACAGATGTTTACGTCACATTTACACACAGATGCTTACGTCACATTTACGCACAGATGTTTACGTCACATTTACACACAGATGCTTACGTCACATTTACACACAGATGCTTACGTCACATTTACGCACAGATGCTTACGTCACATTTACACACAGATGTTTACGTCACATTTATGCACAGATGTTTACGTCACATTTACACACAGATGCTTACGTCACATTTACACACAGATGTTTACGTCACATTTACGCACAGATGCTTACGTCACATTTACGCACAGATGCTTACGTCACATTTACGCACAGATGTTTACGTCACATTTACGCACAGATGCTTACGTCACATTTACGCACAGATGCTTACGTCACATTTACGCACAGATGCTTACGTCACATTTACGCACAGATGCTTACGTCACATTTACACACAGATGTTTACGTCACATTTACGCACAGATGCTTACGTCACATTTACGCACAGATGCTTACGTCACATTTACACACAGATGCTTACGTCACATTTACGCACAGATGTTTACGTCACATTTACGCACAGATGCTTACGTCACATTTACGCACAGATGCTTACGTCACATTTACGCACAGATGCTTACGTCACATTAACGCACAGATGCTTACGTCACATTTACGCACAGATGTTTACGTCACATTTACGCACAGATGCTTGTCACATTTACACACAGATGTTTACGTCACATTTACGCACAGATGCTTACGTCACATTTACACACAGATGTTTACGTCACATTTACGCACAGATGCTTACGTCACATTAACGCACAGATGCTTACGTCACATTTACGCACAGATGCTTACGTTACATTTACGCACAGATGTTTACGTCACATTTACGCACAGATGCTTACGTCACATTTACGCACAGATGCTTACGTCACATTTACGCACAGATGCTTACGTCACATTTACGCACAGATTCTTACGTCACATTTACGCACAGATGCTTACGTCACATTTACGCACAGATGCTTACGTCACATTTACGCACAGATGCTTACGTCACATTTACGCACAGATGTTTACGTCACATTTACACACAGCTGTTTACATCACAGTTAACTTGTCCTCCTCGTTGTTTCCTCCAGGTTCGGGGCAGATCCAGCTGTGGCAGTTCCTGCTGGAGCTGCTGTCCGACAGCAACAACGCTGGCATCATCACCTGGGAGGGGACCAACGGCGAGTTCAAAATGACCGACCCTGATGAGGTAGCCAAGCGCTGGGGAGAGCGCAAGAGCAAGCCCAACATGAACTACGATAAGCTGAGCCGCGCCCTGCGTTACTACTATGATAAAAACATCATGACGAAGGTGCATGGAAAGCGCTATGCCTACAAATTTGACTTCCAAGGCATCTCACAGGCGCACCAGAACCACGCAGCAGAAGGCGGGATTGTCAAGTACCAGACGGAGATGTCTTACGTGCAGCCCTACCACAGCCACCAGCCCAAAATGAACTTCATGGGTGGACACCCTTCACCTATGCCCGTCTCCCCAGGCAACTTTTTTGCCTCTCCATCCACATACTGGAACTCCCCCAACAGCCCCATCTACCCTGGGTCAGCCATGACCAGGCATCCCGCCACTCACTCCCACCTGAGCTCATACTACTGAGGAGAAGACAGTGAACAGCTGACAGGGATCACACCTGCAGGACGTACCTGAGCTGAACCCGATCTGAAGATCTGATGATATGACGCTACAGTGTGCTCTGTACGGGCATTATCAAGTTGTCTTTGTCACATCTATCCTTACACATGGACAAACATGAACGTCTTACTCCTCCTCGAGTTTTCTGATTACACTCAAGACATTATATTAACGGTGATACAGTTATAATACCAAGTTTGTTTTTTATTTGAATATTGTTTGATAGTAAGCTGTTGTAAAGTCTAAAGTCATCATCTTTACAGTGTGATTGCCACAATAGTTAGCATAACTGTAATTTTCACATCCAGTGTGACTGACATTTGTAAAAGACAAGTTGTACAGAATAATTGTTACGTGTCATTCATGGTGTAAAGCTAATAAATGCTTGTATCTGAACACGAGGTGTGAATCTTTCAGAATCTCACGATTCCATTCAATTCTGTTCCCTCGGGTTAAGATTTGATTAAAAAGTCATTTTCAATTCAAAACGATTTCCAATTGAAAATAATGTCTTGAATCAAAATTGATGAAGAACACAGAGCAGCTGATCTGTCGTCATGACCTCAGAGGAGAGTGTGTGACATCACTTGGCTCAGTTGTAATCAGAAAACTGAAGCATTCATTTTCTATGATGTCGTCATGAAACAAGCCGTCAATCAAAAGTGAAACCGTGATAGAATTCTTTGTTTAAATATTCTTGGACGTTATTCATTTATAATCTGAGGATATGAATCCTGAACCTCTTCTGAATCCTGTTTTATTTCTGCTCATCATGTGGAGTGAAGCATTCACATGTCGTGGAAACAAACTGCTGATTGTTGCTCTACTGTAGACTTATTTTCTGTTGCCAGTAGATGGCGCTGAAACGATGTTACATTATTGGCATGTTGATGCCTTATGATATGATCGTGGACACACATGCAGTTCACTGCTCTTTGTTGATCAGTTGATGTTAATGAAGCCACACGTGCTGAACTCGTTACTGTTCATGTCACTTTTATTTGTCAAAATCAAAGGTTTCCTCGAATATTCTGTGTGGTTCTGTGACCGTCTCCTCGTCCACAACTGCAGAGCCCTGCTCCAGCTTCTGATCCCACTCCAACCCGACCCACGTCACCCCTCCACCTGTGAAGGGCCAGTCCATGTCCTTCACTGTGCTCTCTGCTTTCACTCCAGCCTGCAGCTGTGTGCCCCCTGCAGTCACCCCTCCCTCTGTCCCTGGTCGGGGTGCAGCTGTGGTTGTTGTTGCTGCTGAGGTCGTGGTGGTGGTGGTGGTGGTGGAGGAGGTGGAGGAGGTGGAGGAGGTGGAGGAGGTGGAAACCATCGTCCTTTTTGGGATTGTGGAGGCTCTCACTTCAGGCTTTATTGTCCACAATTTGCTGGTGATTGTTTTGGTCTTTGCTGTGAGAACACAATCAGAAATCTGTCATCAAATATGGATTATTTTGCTTATTTTTTTCTTGGTCGTATTCCATATGTCAGTGTGGTGAAGTCAAAGGGGCGGAGGCCTCGAAACTGAATCTCTGCGGGTGTGGTATTCAAATGATGATTTTCAGTTACCAGGGGCCTTGTGTGTAAAGAGTGTGCAGCTTATTCCACCCACAAATTAATATGCAAATGACTCAAACGAAACAAATGTCATTGATGCTTTAAAAAAAAAAAAACCCAAGCTGTGCTTTGACTGTTGAGTGATTTGTTTTCTGATATATGAGAACATTTAAGTTTAGACAAGACTTCTGTGTGAGAATAGATCATTTATCAGTGGCACACGTCACAGAAAACAAAACAAACACATTTTTATACATGTTGTTGCTTTGTGACGTTCATTTAGAAAATTGTTTGAATGGATTAAATAACTTAAGGTTCAGACCACGGCTGCAGAGGGAGGGGGCAGCTGGGATGCATGTTATTTTGTTATAATTATATAACTTACAGTAATAATAGAACTGACATGTAATAAAAGTGGAGTGTGAACACATTTTAGAGTTGTCCACTTTGACTGTCAACCAGTCAGATGGATGATAACCTTTGACAGGCATGTTTTAGTAAATATCCAAAGCAAATGCCTCGTATGTAAATACTGATACTGACTGAGGTCTTTAATATCAGAATCCTTTATTAATCCCCGGGGGAAATTGTTTAAATAGGTTCATTAATAGGTTTTTGCTGCACTACAGTTTCACTTCAGATGAAAATGAAGGAAAATAAGGTTTCGTTGCAGAAAGTGAAGGGAACGATGTCTCACCTGTAGAAGCCACAGAGCTGCAATTGGAGTCACAGCAGCTACAGACTGAGGGGGGTCCATAAAGCTCCACCCACCTGAGAAAAAGAAGAAGATGAAGAATCGATCAATTTTCTGTGATCTCGTCGTCAGAGATGAACTCACCTTCCTGCTTTTGGGTCGTAGTTGCAGGACTTTGTTGTTGGCGAGGGCACCGACGTGCCCACAGATATGTTGCAGTGCATGTAGAGATGCTGTAGAGATTAAAGTCAGTATTTGTCATCAGTACAATGTTTGACGTCAACAATTTAAACAGACGCTGTAGAAAATAAGCAAACACTTATTTCTGCTCACCTGGTCTGTCATTCCCTTAAACAAGAAGGCATCCACAGTGAATCGGACTATGTTGTTTTTGTAGGGGATGAATCTAGAGTGACCTTCCTTGCTTTCAGTCATACACCTTAATGAGAAAGAAACAAAAAGATCTAATATATATATATATATATATATATATATATATACATATATATATATATATATATATATATATATATATATATATATATATATATATATACATATATATATATATATATATATATATACATACATACATACATACATATATATATATATATATATATATATATATACACACAGTAGCAGTCAAACGTTTGGACACACCTTCTCATTCAGTTGTAAAATACGTTGTAGATTAATACTGAAGACATCCAAACTCTTTTTAGATTCTTTAAAAAGACTTGTTCAGTACTTCGTGCACGAGCAGAGCACAGTTACTGAAGTGAAATCCAGCGGCAGGGACTGTGACGCGGCTCACGCTCGCAGGCTTTCAGCAGAGACACCGTTAAATACACCAGATACTCTTCGGTCTTTTTAACTCATCTACAGTTGGCTTTGATTCTCGTGTCAGACGTCGCGCTCACGTGACGACACTCTGACCAATCAGTGGACGGCAGTCCGACAGCGTCACACATCCTGTCGCCTCAGGTACCACCGCTAATGGAAAAGCAAAAAAAAAAACTGCGCTGGTACCATGTAGTGGAAAAGCTCAGTTGTGATGTGGTTCAAAGGTCTGACAACAGTTCTAATCCACATCATGGTAAGAACCAGAGGAGGAAAGGTGAGTGGATGGTTCCCAGCGTGAAGCATGGAGGAGGTACGATGGTATGAGTTGTGCTTTGCTGGTGAAACTGTTGATGATTTATTCAAAACCAGCGCCAGTGCTGCGTCACATGACCTGGTCTCAACAGTCACCTGATCTCAAACCAACTGAGATGGTTTGAGATGAGTTGGACTGCACAGTGATCAGTGATCAGCACTTCTGGGAACTCCTTTAAGACTGTGGGAAAACCACTCCAGGTGAAAACCTCATGAAGCCGACTGAGTGACTGTCAAGAGTGTGCACGGCTGTCAGAGGAAGACATTCTGCTTTCTTAAATACTTTTTGGTTTACTACATAATTCCATGTGTTCCTTCATAGTTTGGGCGTCTTCAGCGTAGAAAATCATAAAAATAAAGAAAAACTATTGAACGAGAAGGTGTGTCCAAACTTTTGACTAGTGTGAATGTGACAATAACGTTCTGTGAGTGACATGTTTATTACCCAAAATTCTTCACCACAGGAAACTGAAGCTTGGAGGTGTGGGAATTATCAGGAGTCACATGACACGAGTGGACATACAGTCTTTTGTCTGGAGAAATGGAGACCGCCTCGGCCTCAAAGTACATGGGCTTTCCCAGCACGAACTGATCCGACGGAAAGAGTCTTTCCCATTTAACTGAACAGGAACAAGAGGGAGGAGGCGTGAGACCCACGGCAGCTCCACAGTAATTCAATTCAATTCAACAGTATATATCATAATAATATTACCACCCACTTACTAACTAGGGATCAGCCACAATTCACTGAACTACAACCAAACACAATGTGGATTTGAAGGCAGCGACAAACTGAACATCGAACACAGTGTTTCCTGCTCCATCACACCCGAGTCAGACAAACAGCTCGTTATCAGGCTGACCCTGACCCTGAGGTGTGATGGAGCATCTAACATGGCCGAAAGACAAGAATATAAAAGAATGTTTAACGTAGTTTCAGTTGCATGTCCCTGCATTTGAGGCGGACATTTCTTAATAAGAAAAAATAAAAAAAATATTTTGTTTGAATTGAACTATGTTAACGGGACTATTGAAAGATTAAGGCCTAGTTCAGTCACTGAGATAAGAGACAAGATCTATTTTGGTACATTTTACCATTTCGTGGGGTGAGAGTGAATTTCGCCCTGTTCTTCATTGATTTGAAGATCTTATGCATCTGCATCTTTGGTTTGTAGCCAATTTTATACGAGTACTGGTACCTACACACACACACACACACAGAAAAAAGTGGTCATGTTAGTTTTTTTATGTAATAAAATCAAAAGAACTTGGCACATAATTCAGTCTCACCTGTTATAATAACATGCGACAGACAGGAAGAAGGGCACAGCTCTTCTGATTGGTCCTTGGATTTTCGGTGGATCATACCGTAGCGTGTTAGAGTAGGCCACTTGATTATCAATTATCTGCAAAGAAGAAAATCATCAATCAAATCAGCTTCACTAATTGATCAATTTAACCTCTTGACACTCGAGTAAGAATGTATACAGTGTATGGCTGTAATACACATGTAATAACAGTTACACACATAATAACAGTTACACATGTCAGTTACACATGTAATTACAGTTACACATGTAATAACAGTTACACACGTAATAACAGTTACACATGTCAGTTACACATGTAATAACAGTTACACATGTAATAACAGTTACACACATGTAATAACAGTTACACATGTAATAACAGTTACACATGTAATAACAGTTACACACGTAATAACAGTTACACACGTAATAACAGTTACACATGTCAGTTACACATGTAATAACAGTTACACATGTCAGTTACACACGTAATAACAGTTACACATGTGCAGTTTTCCTACAGTGTTTCCTGCAATTAATGCATATATATTGTTATTTTTTTCACATTTTAAATATTTAACTTCATTGATTAATTTCTTTCTATTAAAATATAGAACACAAATAATGTTGAAAATGGATATATTACAGCATATACTACTCTACAATGCTGTAATTTATCCATTTCCAACATTGCATTATTTGTGTTGATGTTTTGACAGCAAGATGATTTTTACAGTTAAAAAAGAAAATTGTGACGTCATCAGTGGTTTGATTCTTACCTAAATGTAATAGGAACATATACCTGGGTAATCACCTGATCACCTGACATCACAAAAACATGCATGTGTTCCAACTCACCGTGCGCGTGGCTCCACACGTGCCAAATTCATATTCAAAGTGAAGGAAATCCTTCGTGTGGTTACTGGCTTCACACGAGCCCAGCCGGAGCTGCGGTCGTGGTTCATCGGTACCGAACAAGCTTCGGTCGACCTGCACGTGCATCTTGTTCATCTTGCACCGAGTCCTCACGGGATTCGGACCGCGCACGAAGAGCGGACTGCTGGGCCGCTCCGTCGGGATCAGGATCTCCCGCACGGCCGCAGGTAGAGGTTCCTGTCCGGAGCCTCTGGCCGGAGAGAAGCGCTCCCTCTCCACCAGCGGCACACTCGAGTCCACGAACACGGGCAGGTGGAGGTATGGCGGGGGCAGAACGTGCTCGGTGTGATGTCGCGGTGCTCCTCCATCAGCGGGAGACATCAACGGTAAGATAAGAAATAACGAAAGGTGAGCCAAATGACACATTTAAATTGAATAAACATGTGTTTAATCCAACTCAACTTGAAGACATTATCGCTGACGGTGTGCTGCTCACCTGAGTCCCAATTAAAAACACCTGGTGAACAATCACAGGGACACGCCCACTGTTTTACTCTGAAGTTAAGTTCTCAGAATAAACTGCTGGAGGTTCATTTACTGTCAGTTAGGAGTGAAACACCGTGATGTTGCAGCGAACAGTTCAAACGTTTATAGACATTTATTGATGATGATGATGATGATGCACCACGAAAATGATTATATAATAATAATTAGCCATATGTTCCAATATTACAGTTAACTATGTATTTTCTTGTGGTTTAAACTGAGTCAAATATGATGAAAAGACATATTTTCCTTCATAAATGGCACATATGAGTTTCAACAGCACTGACAGTAATGTACACAAGATTTATGTTTACATGTTACATGTGTGTCTGGTGTCAGCAAATGATTGTATTTATATTAAGATAAAAACAAACTGTTTTACAGGCCTGCATAACATGAAGAAAACCAATGTACATACATGTCACATGTCCCTCAGTCTAATCTAATGATTTGTTTTATATGTAACTGTGGTGCAGAAAACACCTCTGTCCACCTGTGACATACAGTCCTTCATTAGGAATTGTTCAGGGTCATGACCCCCCCACACACGCAGAAGACCCTAATGGTGGATGTGTGCTTATGTGGCATGTCTGTGTTTATGCATCTACTGTTTGTGGGAGGACGATAAATTCATGACAAGCTTTTTCTCCTCTCTTCCTAAAGTTGACGACCACTATTTAATTATTGCTCCACAATCGTTTCTCCAGGAGTCTGGGTTCAAACTAAAGGTGCCATCTTCTCTGTGGTGTGTCAGATCCAGATGTAAATACCTGGAAGTAAAAGCTGAAATGTTCATCTTTTCATTTCACATGTTTTCAGTCTATGGCATAAATAAAGGAATTGGCCTCACTGAGGTCACTCTCAGTGTGGGGAGACAGTGGCGACACTGGGCCAGGACAGTTCTGCTCCGGTGGTCGTGGTGACGCTGCTCTGGACACGAGCGGAGCTCATCACCGGCCGCCCTGACCGCCGAGAATATGTCAATAATAAAGAATTCTTCTTATCAAATAAAAAGAATTTAAGCAGCAATATAAGAAATCTATTTTATATCTATTCATATGAAAATACAGGTCATTTAAACAAACAGAAACTTGACCTGGGTCTGGAGTGGGTCACAGAAAATATTTATCAAAATGTTTGATTGTAAAATAGTGAAAACTTTGATCTCAGTAATTATCAGAAAGGAAGTGAATTTCATTGATACATGTAGTGTCTCGTTCATGTATACACTGCACATTAGGAAGACCTTGTTTACAGCATTAAACAAAAAGAAGAAGAAAAGAGAGAGAGAGATGCATGTGTATGAACATATACATCCTTTAAATGTAATTATTTATGCAGGTCAAAGTATGTAAGCAAATGCACACATACGTGTGTGTGTGTGTGTGTGTGTGTGTGTGTGTGTGTTTTCCTGGAGTAAAATAAATGTATTTTTCGACCCTGAACTTGCGACCAGTCTGATTCTCTGACTCAAAGTGACGTTTTAACCTGAAGGAAAAACATTATTTCACATTAATGATAAGAGTGAAATGAAATAACAGCATCTATAGACATAAGTGTTTAATTCTCAGCTAAAAGAAAGAAGACGCAGAAAATGTCCCCGACAAAACAAATGGACATGTAAAGACATGTAAACAAACCCTGATGGACAGACGTGAGAATCATATCACAATAATTACAAGACAGTTAAAATAATGAGACAAATCTAAAAGCAGAAAATGAAAGTGCAAACCAGCACTGTACACAAAAATATGACTGAATGAGACAGTGATAAGACGAGCACTGCACTGATTCTCAAAAAAGAAGAAAACACCTGCTCCTTCTAAACGAGGCGATTACAAACGTTAGTATCACATGAACACATGAGAGTAAATGTGGTCACAGGACACGCTGCTAAACATGAAGTCTGTCCACACGACGAGGTCGCAGCTGCTGCATGTGAGTATAAAAGTATGAGTGATCACAGAGTGTGTTTGACGGCAGTCAGAGGGTGAGGTTTGTTGTGCAGGTTCAGCTGCAGCTCTCTGAACACACGGTCTCGCTCCTCAGCGTCCAACAGGATACGCTGCATCAGAGAGAAGATCACAGTCAGAGTGAACACGTCTCTGCTCTCATGCAGCTCTGCTTCACTCGCTGTCACTCACGACTTATCATTCTCTGAGATCATGTACATGTATATATATATATATATATAATATCCTAACATACATATTTAATCATAATAATAAGTTAATAAGTTATTTGATTTCTGAAGGAGCAAATGTAATGAAACCAGTTTCCCCTCAAGGATTAAGAAAGTGTTGCTGCTGCTGCTGCTGCTGCTGCTGAGACTGGTTACAAACATTAACAAACAGCAGGTGAGATGACTGCTCAACATCTCTGCAGCAGCGTTACAGCGCCACCCCCTGGCCTTGCACATGTACTACAGCATGTTGCTGAAGACATTTGTGTTTATAATCTTCATCAACCTGCACCTACACACAATGGAGACACACACAGTGTCGTCAAACTATTAAGATTGTGAAACACTCAGTTTACCTCGATGAGTTTATCTCTCTTGTCCAAACTGTCCCTCAGTTTCCTGTCCTCTCTCTCTCCGTCCTCTCTGGTGGTCTGCCAGGATCTCTCCGCCTCCTTCTTCTCCTTCTCTTTCTCCCTCAGGTCCTGCCGAGTGTCCCGGAGTTGAGTCCTCAGAGAAGACACTGTCTCGCTGTATTTCTGCTGCTGACTCTGGTGACGAGGACAGAAATGAAAAGGATGACATGTTTGAGTCTGTGTTTGTATAGCTGTCGACGTCTGATTACTCTCTCATTTAGTTATTTAGTAATCTTAGATTAACACCTTTTAAAAATGTCAGATTATTTTTTTATTTTTTTAATCTGTTGACAGCCCAAAAAAATACATTTCATTTATCGGTGAAACATAAAGTGTTGTGTCACAGTCTGGACATTTTTAACCTTCTGTTCTGTTCACTGAACCATTCATACATATTCATACATATTCATACATATTCATACACTGCAAACTTCTCTAGGTCAGAAACAAGGAGTTGTGCCAGCACCTCAGTGGTCATTTACCAAACAGTGATAATTAAATGAATAAATAAATACAAGAATACAAAAATTATGAATTGGTAAATCCCAGAAAGAGTTGTCCTGGTTTAACAACCTGACGTTGAATTCAAAATGAAGTAAGTTCACTAAAATCATTCTAAATTGAAAACATGAAGACAGAGTGTAAGACTGTGATCGTCCACTCACCTGCACCATGTCCTGGTATTCCTGCAGGGCTGTGGTGAGCTTAGTGACCTCCTGGCACAAGGTGGCGCTGTTTACCTCTCTTTCTCCCAACAAGGCTGCTCGGCTCACCTGCAGACATGCAGTGAGTGGAAGAACGTTCAGTAATAATCGTTTATTAAAAGGCAGATTTATGGACATGGACACTGAGGATTAGTGGTTAAGTGGAAGATTAAAGGATCAATCCCTGGTTCCTTCTTTTCTGAGGGAAAAGCTCCTGATGCACTGGATGAAGGCGTGTTTTGTGTGTGTGTGTTAAGTGTTAAGCACTTTGATTGGTTATCAAGTAACTAGTAACTAGTGGATCTTTCCTTTGGTCACAGTTCCATTAAACATTACATGAACCTTACATGAGAGAGTATATTATTTGGTGTATTACCTGCACATTGTTCTGAGGGTTGTGCAGCTCCTCTTTGAGGAAGCGGATCAGAGCGTCCTTCTCCTGCTGGACAGCAGCGAGGGCCTGGTCCCTTTGTCTCCACAGCTCCCGCTCTTTCTCCACCTCCTCCTGCAGATGCTCCTTCTCCGCCAGGGCCACCTGCAAGTCCTGGAGAAAGCAGCTCCGTGGGGATTGGGGACAAAGTCCAAATGTACACAGTGCCTGAATGTAGAAGGATTGTGTGTGTGTGTGTGTGTGTGTGTGTGTGTTCACCTTGATAACATCCTGGTTGCACTGGAGCACAGTGGTGAGTATATCGAGGTCTCTCTCTCGGTCTCTCCCAGCCTTTCTCAGCGCCTCAATCTCTTTCTTCATACTATTTTCTTTCTCTGTGATTTCCGTCCTCAGCGTGTGCAGAGCGGCCTGCAGAGCACACACACAGTAAGTTATTGACATGACATTTGTCAATTCTAACTACAAATTCAATAAATATCAATAAATGATTGCTAATAATAATAATAACAATAATATAAAAAATAATAATATTAAGCTTTTTTTTTCATAATCTAATGATCTGTCAATAATTCTCTGTATTTATCCGTTGTTGGTTGTTTGGTCCATAAGGTTTGACAAGTTAATTGAGTGATGATGGAGTTTTGTCCACAAACTAAACTTCTTCAGTTTGAAGGATTTCTGTTATGGAGCAAATGAACCAGAAGATATTCCCATTCAAGAAGCTGTAAAATAAGATAACTTCTCATTGTTATTAACTGTTTGACTCCCTTGTATCCATAGAGACTGTATGTTTGACTTATATCACTGTACTGCTGACCATGACTAACCCGAGACACAATCCAGCTGTTCATCAGCATCAAATGGAAAACAGAGAGAACATAGAGTTCCGATATAAAACTGTGGGATGTCATGAGCCGACAGGACGACCATCAGATAAAACACTGACAGACACACATGGATGTCATCGTTCGCTCTGACCTTGTTGTCAGAGAGAATTTCCCTCAGATTCTCGGTGAGTTTGTCAGTCAGCTGCGTGGCTCCTCCCTCCTCCTCACACAGTCTTCTGATCAGAGTCATACACTCCTGCAACAAGAGGACACAAGTGTCTGCTGTGGGTCAAAAAACGTTTAAAAAGATGCAGTGTCTAAAGAAAGAATGTTGCTGCATTAATTGAAAGAAGAAGGTTGAGAGTTTCTACAAATACAAAGTCTGTAAATGTGTTGATTTCTCTTCTCAACTTTGAAATGGACAAATATGCAAAAATGTTTATTATTAGTATTATTATTGTTGTTGTCAGGTATGAACAGTCGTAATGGAATAAATCAGAATGGAGTTGAAAACCAAATGTAATCAATGTCTTTGTTTGCCGTTTTCAAAAAGTTCCACGTGTAGACGTCATTGTTTCAGGAAATCTCTCCGTACACAGAACCTGGATTAGGTATGCCAGCATCACAGAGTCATGTGTGTGTGTGTGTGTGTGTCTCTAATCTGTGTTCTCGTGATAACGACACTCTCTTCAGGCTGACTTTAGTGACTGTTAAACAATCTCCAAACACAAGACAATGAAAGAGCTGGAATATGACGTCATCGTGTTCTTCGTCTACGTGGAAACACGAGGTCGGTGTTCTGAGATTTTTCCAGGTCCCTAAAACCATCTCTGCGTGGACAGAACGCCTCTGCGACATGTGTGCACAGTCACCTGAACCCGTGTTCATTTCATCTTTGCTGCAATAGCAGCTAAAAATACGACAAGCTTAAGAAAACATAGTTCTTTAGGGAGTGGTGCTTCAGTGGTAAAGCAGGTTTGATTCCTGCCTCTAACACGCAGACGTGTCACCCAACTTATGAGTGGGAACCATGCACTGCATGAATGTGTGAGTCAACGTGGAAACCTGTAGTGTAAATGTATAAATGTATAAGTGTATTAATGTATAAGTGTATAAATGTATAAGTGTATAAATGTATAAGTGTATAAGTGTATAAATATATAAGTGTATAAATATATAAATATATAAATGTTCATAGTTTGATTTACTTGAAGCTCTTACTTACTTCTAGCTCTTATTTGTACCCAAATGTTTAAATGCACTTATTGTAAGTCGCTTTGGATAAAAGCGTCTGCTAAATGACATGTAATGTAATGTAATAAAATGTACAGTATTAATGTATAAATATATAAATGTATAAGTGTATAAATGTATAAGTGTATAAGTGTATAAGTGTATAAATGTATAAGTGTACAGTATTAATGTATAAATATATAAATGTATAAGTGTACAGTATTAATGTATAAATATATAAATGTAGAGTATTAATGTAATAAAATATATAAGTATCTAAATATAGAGCATTGACTTTATTGTCAGTGACACAATATGTGGTGAAACAACAATGAAGACAACACATTTTTGGCACCGCCCCTTTCAGGGCGTTCACAGCGACTTCAAAGGTGAACCACATTCCTGATGTTGTGCTCATGAATGAGTTCTGGCTCTGCTCATCACCTCACCTGAATCAGGCGCTCGCGGCTGTGCAGGGCGGAACCCAGGCTCTGCAGCAGGGAGCTGCTGCTGCTGCTGCTGATGATGCTGCTGATGATGCTGCTGCTGCTGCTGCTGCTGATGATGATGCTGCTGCTGCTGCTGCTGCTGCTGCTGATGCTGCCACCCTCCTCCTGAAGCAGCTGCACAAAAGAGGGTCAGAGCAGTGTCACACTGTGGCATTCATCACTGTGAAAAGTTAATGTTTTGTAAAATTTCAAATGAATTTAAACAAACACTGAAATGCCTTTATAAAGCATTTTAGTAAGAAAATAAATGAAAAATGAATAAATCCAGTCTACTGTGCATATTCTTCCCTTCTTCAGTTCACAAACAGAAACTTTTGTTATCACATATAATGTATTAATGTGTGTGTGTGTGTTAACACAAACATCTAAAGCTCTCCATCGAGCATCAGATGGAGGACAAACAAAGGTAATAAAGTCACTTTATATGAGTGTTTCAGAAACTGTGTCATCACTTCAACCTGCTGTTACTGCTCATGTTCACAACAGTAACAACAGTCGGCCTCATTCTGACGGAGCACAACATGCTGATGATATCGTCTGTCATGAGACTGCAGAGCTCAGGGCAAACTCCACTGGTCAGGGAACATTCCTCTGTGTATGTGTGTGTGTGTGTGTACCTGTAAATGAGGAACTGTGAACACACCCTGCTGCAACAGACACAACACAGTCCACCCAACAACCTCAACACACACACACACACACACACACACACACACACACAGTATTCCCTGGAAGGTTCTGCTGCATTCATCATTCATCAGAGCTGGTCTTTATGCTAAGCTAAGCTACCTTGATTTCCAGTATTTTTAAACAGAACAGACAGAACTGCTTACATGTGTCCAGTCTGACCCGTTGACTTCAGTGGGTTTTCCTCGTCTGCCGTGATCCAGCTCGGCCTTCAAGATCCTGATCTGGGACAGAGCTTGGTCCAACTGGCCTCGTAGGTGCCTGACCGCACGATGGCCCCTGACACCAGTGCGCTGCAGTGACACATTATAACATTATTATTATCATTATTATTATTATTATTATTATTATTATCATTATTATCATCATCATCATTATTATTATTATTATTATTATTATCATCATCATCATTATTATCATTATTATTATTATTATTATTATTATTATTATTATTATTATTATTATTATTATCATTATTATCAGTGCACATTATTCAACAGGTTGGCTCAAGCATCACTGTAAATAAGCTGAGATTAGCACACTTGCTAAAGGACATCCGTGATCTAAGGCAGGTAACATGTGATCCTGTTCCACTGGGCTGGTCTCAGTGGAACAGGATCACACACTGTGTCAATATTTACAGCATTTGAAGGTTCATTCCTCTACAGTTCACATTAACTGTCTGCAGCAGGGACAGAAAATAAAGATAAAGAAATCACCTCTGGATGAAGAGGCATGAACTCATCCCTCAGCTTTGTTAAGACGTCCCCGTCCTCTTCATCTACGTCTTCCTCTCCATTCCCCACCTCACCAAACGTCAGCACCCTGTTCACAGACGGAGATTTTCCAGAGAACCTCGCGTCCCTCTTGCCCAGAACTGGGATCCTGCTCCCTGATGGAGAACTGACCGGCTTCCCTTCAACCCTTCTGAGCTCCTTAAGCACAAAGTTGACTGTGTGATCACCTGGTGAGTCAAATGGGTCATTGCCATCAAGGGAGTCCAAAGACTGAACGGAGCCGGCACGGGAGGACGCTCGTGAGGACATTCTGGATCCGGCCAGCGACGCCGGGCTGGAGCTGATGAATGGAACCTTGTGCCAGTGCAGCGGCATGCTCTGGGATTTGTCCCGCGACAACGCCAACGGGGAGAAGGGTTGCATAGTCAAGCGGCGAGGAACTCCACAAACAGACTCATATGCTGAGTCGGACACTCGTACCGAGTCACAGCCCTCGCACCCTTTGCCCTTTCTGCATCTTTTACCTGTTCTTATGAAATAGGGACACGTGTCCCACTTATCAGACCAGCACTCGTACTCTGACAGAGCCATATTCTCTCTCAGCATTTCCCTGTAGCCTTCCTTCTCTGCGTCTCCCTCTTCCTCGCTGGTGCTGCCTCGGCTGTGGAAGTCCCGCGGGTGTCTCTGGCAGTAGTTATGGCGCACCCACTGTCGGATCTTGTCCCTCTCCTGGATCAGCTTCTGGAGCCGCTCTGATGAAAGCACCCTGACCCGGGCTATCACAGAGTCAAACTTGAACACACGCTCCAGGACGCAGACACACTTGCCACATACGAACTCCCCGTGATCAGTGTTCCGTGGCACAGACTGGCCGAGGATATGGGTCAACACGGAGAGCAGATCCACCGCTTTGGACGGGGAGCTCAGCGATGAATGGGACTTGGAGAGAGACCCAGAAGAACCAAGAGATAATGTGCTGCCTGTGAAGAGACATGATGTTTACTTCAGGATCATCGACCGACAAACACACGAGCAACAACTCCAGACTCACCCCAGGGGCTGCTGCAGGAGGAGCGGAACACGCCTCCTCCTCTTAGAGACTCTGTCGGGGTCTCAGGCTGACCAGGCTGACCAGGCTGACCAGGCTTCTTGTTGTGGCCTCCAAACAGCCAGCGCCTTTGGTTGCCTTGGAGAGCACCTCCACATATGCGGCACGAGTCGTTTTTTCCTCTGTATGACATCATGAACAGATGTTCTCTCTGTGAATGAAAGCAGAACAAACACGACTCACTGCTGTGGCTCTGCTGTAGTGGACGTTTAAGAAAGAGCAAAAACCAAACGTGCAATTTTCTTTTTGTATTAGGAAACTACGCGCTATGATATAATGTTGCTGAATATTGTCCATACGCATTAAGATATACTAGGTGATATACAGTGTTTATATCTTTAAGATATGCAGAGACTGGTCTATGATGTGGACATTTACTGCCCCCCTGAAAACACGGGTCAGTTTGGATCTTTTCAGAAAGTCGTTCACAGAAGGACAAAGTTACAGATAAACCCACTCAGACTTTGAGTGAATCTATCTGATCATGTGATCTGATCATGTGATAAGACGTATGAGTTTGCGTACTGCAGCTTTAAACCAATAGTACGTGTCTGCAGTACCGGAGACGGCCACTTGTTTCCTTAACAGCGCCACCTAATGACTCGGATGACCGGAGACGACAGTTTCTAACTTTTTAATTTAACATTTCTTACATTCAGTACAATACAACTAAAGGTCTAAAACTGTTAGATAAACTAAAAACATTTTAAAAATATATATAAAAAAATAAACCAAATTATTAAAAAAAAAAAAAAAAAATTCTCTTAGTGTATTAACAAGTAAAGGGTTATCTCACCTGATTAACACCTTTAACTAACGACTTAGTTGTAATGGTTTATTCCAGCCAAACACTAATAATAAATATAAGAGTATACATGTAACAATGAGCTCATTATCAGGTCAAATGTAGATGATGTTATTTACTAGTTCTCATGTAGACATTTCAACTGTTGCAGAGAGGAAAGACATATGTGTTTCTTTTATATAATAAAGACTTTAACAATCCAAACTTCAGTCACACAAACAATCATGTAATAGACTTTGGGTCTGGAAATAAAAGTGAACAGAACGGAAACAAACAAACTTCCTTAAACACTGGGAGTGATGCTGGAGGCGTTAAAGAAAGGTAAAGAGAGAATTCTTGTGTTTCTAGTCTAGTGTGTTGAGGAGCAGATCTTAGTCATTTAACCACAACAATCCAGCTGTTCCTTGATTGTTGAACTCTTCACCACAAACCTTGACTGTAATCTGACATTTAATATTTCATTCAATACCAGTTGCATTCAATCTGTCCATATATTTAAGATAAATATGCACTAAATGAACGGTGGAGGACAATTATTAACAGTTCTAAATGACTCACTATTACAAATCCCAGGCTAAATGTCTCCTTTAATAACAGACAGGTAGTTAGTTGATGAATTTATACTGTATACAAATATGAATTTAAACACTATCCTACTTAACAACGAGAATAGCTAACAAACGTTCACGTGTAATTCAAGCATTCGTAATTGTTTTAACGTCAAAAAACTCAAATGAATTTCACATTCAGAGTGATACGTCTTTAGAGTTTTAAATGTGCAGCGAGTTGAGTAGAATTCTGAATTCTGATAAAGACTCTTTAAGTGTTGATTTAACACTACAACATTGAGGATTGTCATCCGTGTTCAACAGGTGGCGCTGTACTGCAGACCTCCTTCTCCTTTCAACACGAGACAGACTCTGATGTCTCTCTGTCTCTCTGTCTCTGTTGCTTTAAATGTTGGGTTTTTTGGGCTGTCCCTCCTCTGTGTGGACACTGTGTTTACTGAGGCTCAGCACAGGACACGTCGACCTTGACCGACAGTGACACTCATTCACTCACTCACTCACTCATTCATTCACTCACTCACTCACTCATTCATTCACTCACTCACTCACTCATTCACTCACTCAGTGTGGATGAATGAAAACTTCCTCTTCGACACTTGAAACAGTGTCTTTTCGCAAATGTAATTAAATATGAGGCTTCACTCCAACATAATGTAACTTTATCATTGAAATAAAAAGCAGAATCACGGACCTCAGTGTCTTTACAGCAGAGACAGTGAGACACTGAGACAGTCCAACACCGTCGATCTGTCCACAGGAAGTGATGTGCAGCGATTCACGGACAGAAGAAGCTCCGCCGCGACAGTGTTCTCTCTCACACACACACACACACACACACACACACACACACTTCACTTCCACGCAGTCAATCACACACACACACACACACACACACACTGTGGGTCTTACGTTTCAAATGTTGCACCGTCCACGCGTCAGGAACAAATCCTGATCGTCACGAGGAAGGAGACGACATGAAAGTGAGAGTTCTTTCTCCCAGCGGGAGCTGACGCACAGGAGCCGCACGAGGAAGAGGGAGTCACCTTGTGACGTCATCGCTCATACCTGTTGGTTCAGAGCCGCGTGGGAGGGAGGGAGTGGGAGGGAGTGGGAGGTCGGTGTGTGTGTGTGTAATGACTCAGGAGAGCAAATCATGTCAACGTCACACGTGTAAGTTTAATGATTTGTCTCGTTTTAAGGAAATCAAACACATGTTTAATATGTGTTTTAACCTTATCAGCATATGTGGGTAAACTGAACTAAAGCACAGTGTATTTAAATAGAATCTATGATTCACAGTTTAGTGTAAAGTTAAAAGTTATAAAGTTATAAAATCAAATCTCTGGTCCAACATAAAAGCACATTCTTCTTCTTCTTCTTTTTTTACCTGTGGTTGTATGAGGTACTGACACTGAGTCACATGACTATACCTGATACCTAAGATTTACCTGCTGTGTGGTAAGTTTGCATCACTGAGCTACAGTAGATCTGAACTTCATCACAAAATAAAACATTTAAACTTACTGAAGGACGCAGCAGTGATGTATGTAACGCTGTCAAAGCGTTTACACAGACACAAATCTCAAAATGCTACTCTTGCATTTTTGTGTATACAATAAATATGGTGTCAGACAATGTACTCACTACACTACACCACACTATAGTATATTATAATGGTAATGTCATTTGATATTTTCAAGTTAGTTCAAGAGTTAGTTATAATTGAATCAAATCAGCATTTTCCTTCATGTTCTTTATTGTGTTTGCATGCTGCCCAATTTACCACAGGACGTAACAATATCTGATGTTTCTCATGTGGCCCCAAAATAATTCTGTTGAACATCTCTGACACTGTGTAGGTGACGTCTTTTCATGTGAGCCACTTCTCTATGCATCTCATGAACACTGTGTAGTTGGAGTGCCATTGAACATGCTTGACTTCAGGCTGAGTGCACGTCCACACGTCCCCACGAGCGTCCAGCGTCTTCAGCCCAAACGTGTCTTTCCTATAAAACTTCCAAAGGGACATAAGGGAAAGTGCTTGGGTTAGTCAACACTATTATAAATGTTACACAATACAATGTATTATTTTAATTATATCAAATACTGGGAAATCTTTATGTTCTACCTCCTGATCCCTCATTTCGATTACATTTTCATTGCTGTCATAAAATCCAAAGTGGCTGTGAAGAAAAGAGGAAACAGTCAGTTCAGGTAAACATGTTTAAAAACATCTTCTTTTATTTATTTTTTCTTTTCAACTTTTTACTACCTTGTTTAGTGCCGTGGCTGAAAAACACACTGCAACGACCCAAAAATAAGAATTACAGTAAGTAGTCCCTGAGTATCATAATGGCTGGTCATAGAACTGCACGACAGTGAACGCCCCACAGACCCAGACAACTCCTGTTATTGAATATGCTCCTGCTGGTGTTTTCTATCCTGCTGGTGTTTTCTATCCTGCTGGTGTTTATTCTCCTGCTGGTGTTCTCTATCCTGCTGGTGCTTATTCTCCTGCTCGTGTTCTCTATCCTGCTGGTGTTTTCTATCCTGCTGGTTTTCTCTATCCTGCTGGTGCTTATTCTCCTGCTGGTGTTTTCTATCCTGCTGGTGTTCTCTATCCTGCTTGTGTTTATTCTCCTGCTGGTGTTTTCTATCCTGCTGGTGTTCTCTATCCTGCTGGTGTTTATTCTCCTGCTGGTGTTTTCTGTCCTGCTGGTGTTTTCTGTCTTGCTGGTGTTTTCTATCCTGCTGGTGTTTATTCTCCTGCTGGTGTTTTCTATCCTGCTGGTGTTTATTCTCCTGCTGGTGTTTTCTATCCTGCTGGTGTTTTCTGTCCTGCTGGTGTTTATTCTCCTGCTGGTGTTTATTCTCCTGCTGGTGTTTTCTATCCTGCTGGTGTTTATTCTCCTGCTGGTGTTTTCTGTCCTGCTGATGTTTTCTATCCTGCTGGTGTTTTCTGTCCTGCTGGTGTTTTCTATCCTGCTGGTGTTTATTCTCCTGCTGGTGTTTATTCTCCTGCTGGTGTTTTCTATCCTGCTGGTGTTTTCTGTCCTGCTGGTGTTTTCTATCCTGCTGGTATTTTCTGTCCTGCTGGTGTTTTCTATCCTGCTGGTGTTTATTCTCCTGCTGGTGTTTTCTATCCTGCTGGTGTTTTCTGTCCTGCTGGTGTTTTCTATCCTGCTGGTGTTTATTCTCCTGCTGGTGTTTATTCTCCTGCTGGTGTTTTCTGTCCTGTTGGTGTTTTTTTTAGTCCTGCTGGTGTTCCACTGTCCATAGAAAGACAACAAGAAACCCTCACAAGACATTGTCTCATGCACAGACGTTGCGTGTCACAATATACTGTATATCTAAAGAGGTTGGTTTTTGGTTTTCTCATACTTCAGAGTTGTTGATTCATAAATCTTAGTTTCAATCTCTACATGAATCTCATTTCCCGGTTTTAGTTCCATCTATTTTAAAGGAGTTAACCAAAGGGTCATTTATTATTCATAGCCTGCTTTAGGTACAAATTTTGTTCAAAAGAAAATGGCTGTTGATTTTCTGATTGATTACGTTGCTCACTTAATCAATAAGGTGTGTTACTGAATTATAAAACAGTCAAACCTGGACTGCCAAGGAGTGATGACACCATCATCTGGTCCACCAACCAGGACAAGCTTTTTGATGCGAAGGAAGTTTTCCCTCCATGCTGAGGACATAAAAAGCATTTTACTACAGATCCACAGCCGCTGACACGTCATTAATTCACTCCATTACCTTTAATGTTACTATGACGTATGTCTCCATTAAGCATTGACAGAAAATTGTTGTTCTGCAGGTACTGGAACCTATGGTGAGGGTCTGTAGGCAAAGCACGTAAGTATACGCTGTATCAACATTTACAAGTGGTAATGTGATGCTGAATATTTTATTCTTACCGTTCCAGTATTCACAAACAGACACTTTCTGTCCAAATTGCCTGTAGCAAAATGTAAACACTGTCTTCTTTAAATGTTTAGGAAACACCCACTTCAGGTAGTCTGTGTCTGCGGAGGAAGACAGTGAAAACTGAGGGTGTGATATAAATTCACACTGTTGCGTTCAGGTGAATTAATAAAGAGTCCTCTGAAGAACAAGAGTCAGATGGAGACGTAGATCCCTAACCTCCATATTGTCCAGCCTGTGGTGAGGACAGTGAAATGAAGGCATGCACATTGTGGTTCGGGGTTGTGGAGAGAAGTGCTCTGCAAATCAGACCGCCTTTGAAAAAGAAAATAACAGAGGACAAATAGGTGTAAGCATCCAAGACGTTCACAAACCAGAGAATCCAATTTAATCCCTGATTACACCAATCATTGCATAGCACCGACTCACCACAGCAGCTGACAGCAGGTACTGAAAATAGTACCTGCTGTCAGCAATCAGAAATGGCCGACTTCACCCCATTCACGCAACAAGCCTCTGGTGGCCTCTGCTGGCCAAATTGGCAAGTGCGGAAACAGACACACACACACACACACACACACACACAGAGCCACCAAAACAATACTTCACTTGCACTCCGTGGCGTGTCTCGCTCCTGCATCACTAAAGGACTAAAGGCTTGTTTTAAAATGATAATCTTCACCACGACTTCTTAAACACACGCTTCATGTTTTCAAGTGGAAGCTTATTATGCAAACTAAGAAGTATATTCATACTGGTGTATATGGTTAATGCCACTGTGGTTCCATCTTGAGAAAGGCAGGGCGTGAGACTCTCCATTTAATGGCCCTAATTCCTATACTGTGTATAGTCTGTGAGATGAATAAAGTATCTATCTATCTATCTATCTATCTATTGTTGTGAACGCCCCCATTCTGTCTAAATGGCACACTCTGGTGCACCAAATATGTATTTCAACTGACTGCAGCTCTCTCTGCTCTCCATCCATGACTGTGAAAGCATCTTACTTTTATTTATACTAATCAGTGGAGATTTATTTTATATTTATCTTAAATTGTCTGTACTCCAGAAACATAGCATTTTGTTTCTTTCGGCTTCACCACAATTGAGCGTCTGCTTTCAGTATATCTGCATATTTGATTTGGTCCATGAGTTTCTTTGATGAAGGCCCTTCCTGCCCATTGGTCCATTTATCTCAGAACCGGCACTGAGAGTGCACTGGATGTGTCTGGGCTTCACTTGAAATGTCCCTGAACCGTGTCAACATCAGCTGGGATGAGCGTGTTTGGTCGTGGTGTGTGTACGGACCTTGTGAAAAGCAGATAAGATGGATGCCATCTGGAGCGTTCCTCATGATGGAGTCGATGGCTTTCCTGAAGTCTGTGACCTGCCTCCACATGGGCTTCAGACTGGACATGTTGTTGTACAAGTCAATCACTCGCACCTCGGTACCTGGGTGCACCTGGACATGAGGAGAGAACAGACAAATGCAACTTTTCACCAAACAAGGAAACATCAGTGATTCAATCAAGTGCAAGCGAGTGACCTGATGACTGATGTAATCAAACTCCCTGAGACAGTAACTGGAAACCACTCCCTGATTTTCATTTCATTTCAAATGTGATTTTAGAACAGTTAGTCATTGAAACTACTGCAGATCTATCTCAAAATGATTTTCTTTACATTTAAACCTGTAAGTGTACACATGTTCACACATGTGAACACAACGTCAACAGCAGAGGTTGAGAAGTTTGATTTGAATGTTGTAATAATATTCCTACAAACTTCTGGTGATAACCTTGAGATGAACCATTCTGAATACAATTAAAACGTTTTGGTTTGACCCCCTGACATATTAAATGAGCAACAGTAAACTTAATTGGTGCATATATATGAAAACCCAACGCAGAAGTTTTTATTATAATAATAAGTCTTTTGACTTTGTCTTACCTTGTTGATGTAGACAGACAGAGTTTGAAACTGCTTGGGTCCATCAAAAAGCCCGTGCACGATGACCACGGGCCTGTAGCCTTCAGCGCAAAGTGCAACCAACAGCATCAACAGCCGCAGATGCAGCGGCGGGAGCCGCATCAGCAGCGGAGATCCTCGGAGCTTCTGCGGACTCTTCATCTCCTCAGGTGAGACTAAACTGCGGCTCAAGGGCAGCAGAGGTCGGATGTTTGAACCTAATGGTCCGGGAGAGAGAATGTGAGGGAGGGTTAGAGGCGCTGATTAATCTCTTTAAATGCTGGTGGGTTTCAGAGCGTCTCTAACTGTCTACGCCCACAGCCTGCGTGATGCTGTCAGGACATTGATTTACTCAGCCTCTTCACAACAAATACTCCTTATTATTTTAACTTCAACTGTCTGTCAGCAACTTTTAATGTGTTAGAAACTTGATGAATGGACAATAATTAGTTTTTAACAATCTGACACCGTTGGTTTTTTGACTGGTCCTCGTTGTAGTGTCATGGGGGAAAATAATTTCACTCTATTTTAGAATAAAAAATGGATTCCTTGAATTAGACTTTGAAAAATCTACCTCTTTGTTCCCTGGATTGAAAGTGTGCAGTTTGTGAGGGGATCATCCAACTAAATAATAATAAATAAAATATGAATACTATATTTATAGACTGACAATCAATTGATACTTTTATTAATGGATGTTATTATTATAAAGTCAATAAGACCTCCTTACTATTTCTGTGACTCTTTCCACGATCCACACCTGAACCATGAAGTGCATCAGTATGCATGAAGGAGGTTAGATATAGGGCGGATGGACTGATGGATGGACATTATTCTTGCTGTTGCTCATAATAGTGAATCATTTCTCACTTTTCTTAATATATTGTATTGAGATACTTTAGGGCCAACTGATTAAATTAAGTTTGATTGATTTGATTAAAAAAGAAATCATAGTGGTCAAGATTTTCAGATCAAAACCACTTCAATACAATGATTATTAGAGAGAGAGAGAGAGAGAGAGATTCTACATTTAATTAAGAGCTAAAACACCAGCCACAGATACATCATAGATGATGCTTTTGTTGTGCTTCCCTCTGAAAATCAAGGTCTTTTGAATGTAAACACTGGGATGTTTACAGTATTTCACAAATTCATGACCTTCAGGGTTTTAAAACAATGTCTGATACTGTGTGGAGTCAAACGAGATAAATGTACTTTATCAAGGAAGCAGTGGGTTTGTAGTCAGATAAGCACAAAATAAGAGGTGGGGGTAGAGTAGAGGACAGGTTAGCATGCCCTTGAATGCTGTCTGTGAGACTAGTTTGTTTGGAAAGGACAAGTTAGAGAGACACACAGACAGACAGACAGACAGACGACTTTTATTATATGAATTAATCCCTTTGAGGTTCCCTCGGGTAAATTAAAAGCTCCAACATCCACACACAGCACTGTGAAAATTAGAGTCACACTTTACAGGAGACCGGAAAGAGATACACCAAACACCATAAAATATAGAATCAAATATAGAATAAAAAAGTCAAATGTCTCATGACTCATCCTAATACCATACTTAGTTTTTTGGCTTCGTGTTTTATATATTTGTTGTTTTATTTTTTTGTGTAAGTTACAGAATGACTGAGAGGGCAGTCGGTCATTGTTGTAATTTCCCGGGTGGCCACAGGGGGCAGTAAGCGCTGCACGGGGCTCTGCTGTGGCTCTGCTCTTCCTCGGTCCTTCTTACGTCACGTGTTTCCGCTCAGCGTAAAGTGTGCTCATGCAAAGCTAGCGGAACATGTTGATGTTTTATGTGCGTTTTGATGGAAGAATCGTCCTATAAACATGTTTACATGGCCGTGGAGGCTTAAACGTTTACAATAATTGTTAGTGTAATTGTAAAGCAGCTGCTGGAGCTGAATTAGTTAACTCACAACCATAACAACAACAACAACGTAAGTGGAGCGAATTGAAAGACGGTAAGTTTTCTCTTGTTCAAAGTTTAGCAGCGTGTTTAGCTCAGGTAAACAGCGTAACTCGTTCATGTATTATTAAACTTGACTCTCTAATTATAGTTTTACAGATACACCTAAATACAGTCCACAAGCTAAAGTTAGCAGCTACAAGTACCTGCTGGTTTGGATGTTATTACAGCCACAACACGAGGTAGAGTCTGTGCACTATGTAGAATTGTTATTATTATTATTATTATTATTATTATTATTCAGAAGTATATTGCATCCATCCGTCCATCTTCTACCGCTTTATCTCCACAGGAGGGTCGCCTCATAGTTGTAATTCACATAGTCTCGGTGTGTGTGTGTGTGTGTGTGTGTGTGAAAACATGGCTGCAAGACGTGAGAAAAAACTAAAACACAAAAAAAGTCAAAAACATGCCTAATTAACCATATGCTAGGTTAAGAATCTGATTGGCGCTTTATGACGCCAGCAGAACCTTTTCCTACTGTAGACTTACTGTCATACACCAAAGTAAACAAAGACAATATTCAGTGTTTTTAGTGTAGTGTATGTATATAGTGTATGTGATGAACTGTAGGGATGCACGATATTAGCGCCACCATTGATACTGATAGTGGTTAGAATGTATTATTGAATATCGGCCAACACAAATCATTATGTATATTATAGATTATTTATGTTTATTTATTTTGCACATTGAAGAAAAGTTATATCTCCATCTTCTGTGACATCACTTCTTTGCACACTCTTGGCATTCTCTCCATCAGCTTTGTGAGGTATTCACCTGGAATGGATTTAGTAATTGGTCCTGAAGGAGTTGTATTTACTTCTCAATACAGTATAAATCCTTCACTTTCACTAGGATCCTTCAGACCTTTTGGTTCAAAAGAAACAGTTGAATTTAAACATTTTGATAATGATTGCTTGGTTTGAATTCATTTATTTACAACCTGGTTGGTTTATAATTTGTCATAAAATGCTGTGAATGTTGTGTTGTATATGATGTATTGATTAGGATTAATTCCGAGTGTATTATTAGTTTATTTGTCTTGATCTTACTACAAAGGTGTTTCAGCTTTCTGTGACTACATGTCAACCCATGTTTGGATGTTTGATGACCAACCGTGTTATTTTGTTGTGACTGCTCCCTCAACAGGCACCATGGCTAATCTAGAGCAGTGGGTGAATGACCGTCTCCATGACATCTTGGGCTTGAGTGACAGATATGTGTCTCAGTTCATGATTGGCACTGCACGGAAAGCACAGACAGCTCAAGATTTTGTGGCTCGCCTCGAGCAGACGGGCACAATTGATGTTGACCAGAGTGTGATTGCCTTTGCACAAGAGCTTTTTGACAAGGTAAAGTGGTCCGATTATATTATTGTCTTGTATGTATTTTTACTTGAACTCAAACTCGAACTAGTAAGTAAGTAAGTAAATTTAATTTATAAAGTACATTTACACACAGCATAAGCTGACCAAAGTGCTGTACAGTGAAATATTAAAAAAAACAAAAAAATAATACAAAGTAATACAAAAAACATTTAACCAATAGTCATCATTAAATAAGATAAAACATGAATAGTGAAATAAGTAACATTCAAGACAGGGCACACAACACAGAAAATATAAAGAAAAGCAATACAGGATTAGGGAACAAGAAAGGCCAGGGAGTACAGGTGGGTTTTTAGCCTGGATTTGAAGGCAGAAATGGAGGGGGCAGATCTAATATCCAGGGGGAGCTGGATACTAGGCAATACGGTTCAAAAAAGTTGAATATCTGTCTGGTATTTTATTGTTATAATTACTCATGTTTACTGACCTTTTTATCATGATAATTGTTTTGCCATTGCACCCACCCAGAATCAAATGATCGAATGCTTAAATGTAACACAAAGTACTTTTCTGCTTTTAAAGTTTTGGTCCAAATAAAACGTTCCCACTGTGTTAACAGATTCCGGGCAAGCCGGTTGTTGAGAAAGCGTCCCGGGCGATTGAACGTGAAGCCATTGAAATGGACAGGAAGAATCGGACATACACGTTACTGGAAGACAGCGACAGTGATGGGGACGCTGTGCAGGACAAACAGAAAGGGAAAAGGAAAAGTAAGGACAGAGGAGACAGGAGGAAGCACATCAGACAGAAGAAGAAGAATGAGTCGTCTAGTGAGGATGAAGTACCTAAAAGGTTAGTTTCTATATTTTTTTGTGATATATTGTAACGCATTAGTGTGTATACCGTAATTTCCGGACTATTAAGCGCACCTAAATATAAGCCGCACCCACTGAATGTACAAAAACATACTTTGTTGGCACAAGAATAACAAAGAGCTCCTTAGAATTTTGAGTGTCTCCTGCTACAGATCCAAAACAACTCTGCTGTCTCAAATTTGTCCTGATTCATTTACCACCCGCCTGTCAGACATGTGCTGCCCACACTCATGTTCTGGGGCCTCATTTATAAAACTGTAGGTTCACCTGAAAAGTTGGCATAAGTATGAAATACAGAAAATATTCAGATTTATAAAACCATGCGCACGCACGTCCCACGCCAGGTTCCCTTCATAAAATACAATCAACTCGCAATTCAGCGCAGCTTTTGCGAGCTTCAGGTAACACCTGAGCGGGAGTGGCTGGAAAATCGTGGCAAATGCAGAGAGAACAAGAGAAAGTTCACACAATCAGAAGTTGAGGGGCAAAAAAGGTTTTATACAGTGTCATCGTAAGTAATGCCAAAAGGCAACAGTGTAACTAATAGTACTAACTAATAACAAATAGTGAGTAGCCACAGCTTATGCGGGTAGTCACTGTCACCTGCGAGGTTAGTGAATGGTTCACGGGGTAAGACATTATAAGAGGCTTGTTTTGTCAAATGGGATTTATGAAAATATCATTATAGAAGCACATTATTTATGGAAAATGATATGATAACATAAATATTTTGGCAATTAAGATGAAATTATTATTCTTTTTTTTGTGTTAAAATACAATATATAAATAAATACAGTTGAATATTCTGAGATCATATCTTATATCATTCGAAGGCTTTAAAACTGTTAATAAAATGTTTAAACCAGCAGTTCAAACTGAGAAGTACCAAAAATGTTCAGAAGCATTTTTTTTCTTCTATCATCAGAGGCAGTTCATCCCAGTCCATGAAGAATGAGGAAGAGGAGGAGGAAGAATGGGAGAAGGAAGAGCGCGAGCGATTGCAGGACATCGAAGAAAGAGATGCTTTTGCTGAGCGAGTGAGACAGAAAGACAAAGAAAAGACACGCAACATAGCAGAGAGGACTGACAAAAAGGTTAGAGACGACACAATTACAAGACATCTTCCAAACATAACTACATCTCACAGAAATAGAGCTTCACATTGGTTTGTTTTCCTCCAGGCCTACGAGGAGGCTCAGAAGAGGCTGAAGATGGCTGAAGAAGATCAGAATAAAATGGTTGGTGCTTTGAGCTAAAAGTCAAGTTTCTGCTTAAGGTGGAAAAACAAATCTTATCTTGTATTCTTGAATGAGTGATTTTTAACGAGGGCTGCAACTATTTTCATAATTGATCCCTCAAAACCCTCGAAATGAGGATGTTCTGAAATGTCTTTTGTCGTTTTACTGACGTCAAATGGAACAAAGAAACAAAACAATAATCCCGTTTAAAAAAGAAAAATGAATGAAAGAAGAAAAATTCAGGAAAAATGTGGAAATTATAACTTAATACTTAAAATTGATTAAGTAAATTAGTTTATTACCATATCATGTGGGAATTAGATTTTTCTTTTCTCAGAATCAAGAATTTGAGCTTATCTTAAATTGTAGCTGTATGCACATGTTTGTATTGTGATCATTATCTCTTCTCTTTTCCAAAGCTGCCAGAGTTGAGAAAGCGTTCTCGCTGGGATTATCTAAAAAAGAGAGAAGCAGAGAAGATTGAGGACCTGGAGGCAGAAATCATTGATGAGGAGTACCTCTTCAATACAGACGAGCTGAATGAGCGGGAGAGAAAAGACTTGGATTACAAACGCACCCTTCGAGACCTGGCTAAAGATTACAAGAAGGCTGGAGCCAAGGAACATGAGGAGAGGAAGAACAGATACTACATGCCGGAGGAGAAGAGAGGAAAGGTAGGAACAAGAGATGTGGAGCTTTTCCACTACATGGTACCGGCACGGCTGGACTCCCTTACAATAGAGATGCCATGTGCCATGCCGAGCCGAGCCTTCCTGGGACTATGTAGTGGAAAAGCGCCAGCAGTGTATAATGACACAATGCAAAGAAACAGTCACCTACTAAAGGTTGCCCAGATGACATCGTTTATATTCTCCTTTTGCTCGCTGACAAGGAGGTGCCCCAGAGAGACCTGGAGCTGGAGGAAATTCCCATGGAGTTAGGAGGGGAACAAGGTCGTTGGGAGGAAGAGAGGCTGAAGACGGCCTCCCTCAGCTTTGGGGCAAAGAAAGAACGAGAGCAAAGGATGAGGCGGGAGCAGGAGAAGTACCAGCTGGTCCTGGAGGAGGATGAGATGATCAACTTTGTCAGCGCTGCCATCACTATGAAGGGAACGGCAGAAAAGGTGGGCTTCATCTGGTAGTTGCTAATTCTTCATTGTAGTTTGTATTTGTTAAGTACATTGTTTATTCTTGTGACCGTTTTCAGTCTTTCGTCTTTGTTTCATTATTTATCAAATTGAAATAACAGTTTTCTAGTGACATCCCAAATTGTTCTAACCCTGTTGAGTTCAGGATCAAGAGGAACCGGCTCTGTCTCAGATGGAGCTGCAGAAACAGTCCCTGCAGGAGGTCAGACGCAGCCTTCCCATCTTTCCTTACAGAGGAGACCTGCTTGCTGCGATTCACCAGCACCAGATCCTGGTCATTGAAGGGGAGACAGGTTCTGGAAAAACCACCCAGATCCCACAGTACCTCCTTGAAGACGTGAGTGCAGAATTAATTGCAGCATCATTAAGTTTATGTGTAAAAATGTTGTTTTAAAGTGATAGTGCAGGTTATTGAAGTGACCTAATGAAGTCTAGTCTAGCTAAAGTCTGTGAAGGATACGTGTGCTGCTTTATGTCAGAGCCATAGAGAAAAGCAGGAGCTGCTGGTCAACTGCTGCCTCATTTGGGAACTTTGTGTCAATCTGAACAAGGGATTTCAAACACAACAAAGACAAAATAATACATTTGAATTTACTCACAGCAGCATCAGTGGATCAACAACGCGTTTTTGCAGTGATGTAATGTGGATTTCTTTCAGTTTGTGGTCCACTAGTTAAATTTCTAATTGTGAATAACATGGCTGTACAATTATTATTAGTGAATCCACTACTCAATTTACTCTCTGATGACACGTCATGGTCATTTTGTGACTTACAGAATACATTTCTCACATGTATCTGCTTTAAGTGGTTAAAGTCGTTGTCGAGCTGTTTTTCTTGCACATTATAGCACTACCATACTAACCATTCTGCACAGCTACTGGTGTTCACCCCTCTGACCTGCTGTTTGTGTCACAGGGCTTCACTGAAGGTGGCATGAAGATCGGATGCACACAGCCGCGCAGAGTGGCAGCCATGTCTGTTGCAGCCAGAGTGGCACAGGAAATGAGTGTCAAGCTTGGCAATGAGGTGAGGTTAACACATTAACACATTAACACATTAAAACGTTAACACATGAAAACACGTTGATCACATTTTCCACTTTCCCTTTCACAGTCTCTCGGTAGTAGAAATATTTCATATCTGAATTACGTGTCAAAGATGTGATGTCATGACTGGGTTTGTTTACAACTCCACTAGATTGTATTTGTATGGAGTCAATCAGAATTTCTCTCATTTAAAACTTTCATCAAAAAACATGTTTTGTGATGCAATCTTAATTTCCTTCATCAGGTTGGATACAGCATTCGCTTTGAGGACTGCACGTCAGAAAAAACCATCCTAAAGTACATGACAGATGGCATGCTGCTGCGAGAGTTTCTTACTGAGCCTGACCTGGCCAGCTACAGGTGAGACAGGCAGGCAGGCACACAGGCACACAGACAGACAGACAGAGAGTCATATTTTGGTGCTGTGGGGGAGATATTTGCAGTGTGCAGTTTCATATTGTTGTCAGAAACTCTCGCCTTTATATGAACTTTGCTGATAAGTCACATTCTTTTTGTGCATCATCTGTCTGCCCATCTCTGGCTTCATATTGTTTCTCCAGTGTGTAGAAACTATTTAGTTCCACAGCCACAGAGCCTTATTATTGCATTCTATGATCACTATATGGACTCACTGGCCATCACAACAATTCATACTGAATACCATGAAAGGTGTGTGTTTTCAGGGTTTCCACGTAGTGTCACGTTTCATCATGGCAGCTCTCTCTCTCTCTCTGTCTGTCTCTCTCTCTCTCTCTCTGTCTGTCTGTCTGTCTCTCTCTCTCTCTGTCTGTCTGTCTGTCTCTCTCTCTCTCTCTCTCTCTCTCTGTCTGTCTCTCTCTCTCTCTCTCTGTCTGTCTGTCTCTCTCTCTCTCTGTCTCTCTGTCTCTCTGTCTGTCTCTCTGCAGCGTGGTCATCATCGATGAGGCCCACGAGCGAACGCTTCACACAGACATCCTGTTTGGTTTGATAAAGGACATCGCCAGGTTCAGACCCGACTTGAAGGTGCTGGTGGCCAGTGCCACCCTCGACACTGAACGCTTCTCCTGCTTTTTCGACGACGCGCCCGTCTTTAGGATTCCTGGCAGGAGGTTCCCTGTCGACATCTTCTACACTAAAGTAGGAACAAGCATGTTGTTTAAATATTAACAGAACATCATTTTTTTTGATTACCTGAATTGTTGAGTTAGGGTTTGTTGCTTGAATGAAAGCAACACATTAAAAATCTGCGTTTAAAAATGTAGAATGTGAAAAAGACAAATCCTCTTTTGTCTCACCCTGAAACAATGAATCAAGTATAAGTCAATTAATAAATTAACTACTTTGAAGTATTTTGAGTGTTTTTCTTTTAATAATTAAAAATAAGCGCTCTGATTTTACAGCTTCTTAAATGTGAATCTTTTCTGGTTTCTTATCATTAAAACCTCTGCTGGTTCTGTAAATATTTCACAATGAGATCCTATTTGAAACAAGTCATAGATTTACTGAACAGAAACACTGGAGAGAGTTTTACTTTTAAACAAGTGCTGAAACTGTTAACTGGCTGGATCCACCTGTAGTAAGGTGTTTAATTATGTCTATTTCTAATGATTTAAAATGACTCTAAACACAGACCCTAACTGTTGGCTTGTTACGTTGCTCAGGCTCCAGAGGCAGACTATCTGGAAGCGTGTGTGGTTTCAGTTCTACAGATCCACGTCACCCAGGCTACTGGAGACATTCTGGTCTTTCTCACTGGACAGGTATTGTTTATGTCATGATTCTTCAATATTTTTTTCAACCGTTGTTCTCTGTGCTTTGGTTGACACTTTAAGGGAAATGCCACATATTTTGAAGTGTGGTTGTATGAGGTGCTGACATTTATACCCCAGTATACATTTATACTGGTTAAATAAACATTTAATCCCTGGTTGAAATGGTTTTCAGACCATTGGGAATGTGGCCTTTCTCCTGCAACTGGCATTGGTACGAACCCTTGGCTACTGGAAGATTTTGTAAATTTCCCTTGGGGATGAAAAGGTGTCTATCTAATCTAATCTAATGTAATCTAATCTAAAGCAACATCAATTTGAAGAAAGCCTCTGTGTCTCAGGCTGGTTCCCAGTGTAGGGGCCAGACCAGGGGCCAGACCAGGGGCCAGACCAGGGGCCAGACCAGGGACAAGCAGTGAGCACTGACCTCATATTTACAAACATAACCTGAACTCTTCTTTTAACCTCTGCCCACATGTGTCCGGCAGGAGGAGATCGAAGCATGTTGCGAGTCGCTGCAGGAAAGATGCAGACGACTAGGATCGAAGATCGCTGAGCTGCTGATTCTTCCTATATATGCCAACCTGCCGTCAGAAATGCAGACAAAGATCTTTGAACCCACTCCGCCTGGAGCCCGTAAAGTGAGCACATGTCTTACCTTTCTTTCTGCAGAGTCCTTGGGAAGCGTTTACTGTCTCCTAATCTAACTTGTCACTAAAAGATTAATGTAAATGAAGACACATCACTATCTTCTCTCCTTCATTTTTGGGTCATTATACTGGTAATGACCAACAGAGGCCGCTGTTGTCGTCTGAGGGGAAAAGCCTTCTTTTGTAGTTTGTTCCTCTTCAACACAACTGAATTTAATTAACTCACCAAAACATGTTTCTGTGTTTGTTTTCCCATCAATTCAAGGTGGTGGTGGCGACCAACATAGCAGAAACCTCACTGACCATAGATGGGATTATCTATGTCATTGATCCAGGGTTCTGCAAGCAGAAAAGTTACAATGCCCGCACTGGCATGGAGTCGCTCATCGTTACACCCTGCTCACGGGTAATTACTCACTCTTTCAACTCATTCACTAAAGGTGCAAATTGAACAATATTGTATTGACCTGATTCAATTTCTGCATATTATTCTATATGTGAGTAAATATAAGTAACATGTCGCAGTCCTTTCTCACAGAATATAAACAGTCAGTATCAGTAGTTTTGTTTTGACAAATGTTCAATGTATGAAAAATCAATCAATGTATTTATTAGGGATGCAACAATATTCGGTATTTTACAATACACAACGGCAAACAGCGGTGTTTTGGTACGTTTCGGCCGTCACAAAACTTTCTCAAATGTTTTAACAGCCACGCATGCTGTGTGATTACATCCAGTCAGGAGCAGAGACGTGAGAGCAGCGCTGCACTGTGCAGGCTCAGTGACACGCTCTGCTCATGCCGCCTTCAGAGCCAACGTCGCTGAATTTCCTATTGTTTAAATAAAGTTTGTGGTTTGATTATATCTCTGTAATTATTTTTACAATGCAATATGGCCTTTGCTAGTCTGAGTAGTTTTCTATTAAGATATTGAAACCGTGATGCATACCGAACTGTGGGAAAACTGTACCATAGTATTTATACACCACAGTTCATGCAACAGGGAATCTACCAGTGGATTTAATATGTTTTCGACCGAGACATTTGTGCTGATGTGTAGACCATCTAGTTTTAACAGCTATTAAAAAAGCTCCATAAAAAAATCTGCTCCTATAAATAAGAATTAAACGGTACATTTGTTTACAGTGTAGTAGTGAAAGCAAATTCAAGTTGACCAGATGGACCAGATGACTTTTTTCTGAGTGCACCACAGTCACACATCTTCCAGAATAGTTGGGATGTTAAAAACAGACAATTGTTATGTTGTTGATGGTGCAGTAGAGAGGGAAACACTGTGTGCATTGTAATTCTCTGTAGGGTTTGTTTTTTCATGCTGTGTATTTCTGTTTCATTGTCAGGCTTCAGCCAACCAGAGAGCAGGGCGTGCAGGCAGGGTGGCTGCTGGGAAATGTTTCAGGCTTTACACCGCCTGGGCCTTTAAACATGAAATGGAAGAAACGACTGTACCTGAGATTCAGAGGACCAACCTCGGAAATGTCGTCCTGCTGCTGAAGAGTCTTGGTGAGAGGATGGTGTGCTCTGTAGTGATTAGAGGGAAGATAGAACAGATTAACCAGTAGCTTCTTTTTTGCAGGCATCAATGACCTCATCCACTTTGACTTCATGGACCCTCCACCTCATGAAACGCTGGTGTTGGCACTGGAGCAGCTTTACGCCTTGGGAGCCCTCAATCATCTGGGGGAGCTCACCAAGGTACAGGATTATGGCTTGTGTTGATGAACGTGTTGATCAGTATTTACATCATTGCACCACATGTGACAAGAAAGTACGTAGGTGAGGCTTTAGTTAAGGCCTTAAAAAAAGGTTTTAACCACACATAGAGACTGCGTTTCTGGAGCCCTGTAATTCTTTTTGTGTTTTTTAAATTGGACCCTAGAGTGGGAAAATCCCAAAATGCCACCCTTGCATGTTCGTGTAAACGACCAATACTCCACTTTGAGGAAACAATGTCATAATCTCATCTGTCTCATGTGCTTGCATTTGCTGTTTCTGTGTCAAGTCTGCACAAGCGAGCAAGCAACTTACAGATCACAGAGCATCAATAAATGGGCGAAGACGCTGTATTTACAAGCCTTTTATAACTTTTATAACTTTATTATCTGAGTGTGTCACTGATGATAATCACACCAATCACCATTTGTACTGTTTTATCAGCTCGGTCGAAGGATGGCTGAGTTACCTGTGGACCCCATGCTGAGCAAGATGATCCTGGCCTCTGAGCAGTAAGTGAGCATTTATTTAATAACATGCATAAATACTGTGTACAATTGAATTAATACACATCATATTTCGACAACAGTTGGGACTAAACCTGGTTAGGGTTAACGCAATAGGTTGTTTCTCTGGACTCATGAAAGGAGAGAGACAGTACACTGTACATCCACTCTAATATAAAGTATCTAGTGTTTATGATCTGTATGAGCTTAAAATGTAGTTATTGCCTTTCATACCTGATGATACCTGCTTCATTTATTTGGCATTTTAAGGTTAAATTTAGGATATTTACATGTTTTAGAAACAATGAAATTGTCTTTAAAAATGGTCAAAGTCTACTATATGGCTTAAAATGTATAATAAGTGACTTTAAGTATATTGTCGTTTTCATGCATTTTCAAGCACAGACACACAGGTCTCCTCCTCTTCTAGTAGAGAAGAGCAGTCGAGCACAGACACACAGGTCTCCTCCTCTAGTAGAGAAGAGTAATCGAGCACAGACACACAGGTCTCCTCCTCCTCTAGTAGAGAAGAGCAATCGAGCACAGACACACAGGTCTCCTCTAGTAGAGAAGAGTAATCGAGCACAGACACACAGGTCTCCTCCTCTTCTAGTAGAGAAGAGCAATCGAGCACAGACACACAGGTCTCCTCCTCTAGTAGAGAAGAGCAATCGAGCGCAGACACACTGGTCTCCTCCTCCTCTAGTAGAGAAGAGCAATCGAGCACAGACACACAGGTCTCCTCCTCTAGTAGAGAAGAGCAATCGAGCGCAGACACACTGGTCTCCTCCTCCTCTAGTAGAGAAGAGCAGTCGAGCACAGACACACAGGTCTCCTCCTCTCGTAGAGAAGAGCAATCGAGCGCAGACACACTGGTCTCCTCTAGTAGAGAAGAGCAATCAAGCACAGACACACTGGTCTCCTCCTCTAGTAGAGAAGAGTAATCGAGCACAGACACACAGGTCTCCTCCTCTTCTAGTAGAGAAGAGCAATCGAGCACAGACACACAGGTCTCCTCCTCTTCTAGTAGAGAAGAGCAATCGAGCACAGACACACAGGTCTCCTCTTCTAGTAGAGAAGAGCAATCAAGCACAGACACACTGGTCTCCTCCTCTAGTAGAGAAGAGCAATCGAGCGCAGACACACTGGTCTCCTCCTCTAGTAGAGAAGAGCAATCAAGCACAGACACACTGGTCTCCTCCTCTAGTAGAGAAGAGCAATCGAGCGCAGACACACTGGTCTCCTCCTCTAGTAGAGAAGAGCAATCGAGCGCAGACACACTGGTCTCCTCCTCTAGTAGAGAAGAGCAATCAAGCACAGACACACAGGTCTCCTCCTCCTCTAGTAGAGAAGAACAGTTGAGCACAGACACACTGGTCTCCTCCTTTAGTAGAGAAGAGCAATCGAGCACAGACACACGGATGTGACCTGGGTGTTGTTCTTCTCTCTTGTTTGTTTCTGTCAGGTACAAATGCTCAGAGGAGGTGTTGACAATAGCAGCCATGCTGTCTGTGAACAACTCTATTTTCTACCGACCCAAAGACAAGGTTGTACACGCCGACAATGCCAGGATGAACTTTGTGGTGCCGGGGGGAGACCACCTGGTGCTGCTCAATGTCTACACGCAGGTATTGTAATGTCAGTGGTGATAGAATTATCCTCTGGTTTATGAACTGCTTCAGGTGGCGTCCACACCAAAAACACATCATCACAAACTTCACCCTTGTATTTTTGTGGTAATATTGTAACCTGTTGTTTTAGAAGAGGAAAGAACCAGGCGGACTTGGAGGAAATGGCTGCAACTGGTCGACTGCAGGATAATCGGTGGATGCATCAGCGGCCATTCAGAGGGGTTTGTGGTTTCTCTAGTTTATCAGATGAATCCATATACCACATGTTCGCCGGATCTCGACTCCTTCCTTAATTATCTGTCGGATTGTTTCTGATAAACCACAAACCCTCTCTGAATGGCTGCTGATGCATCCACCTTTAATCCACTTATTTCACCCTCCACAAAAGCAGCCGTTTCCTCCAAGTCTGCAGAAAAGATGCATTTTCTTGCATGTCCTTCTTAAAGTATCTCCTTGTTTGTGAAACCTATTCTTAAGTACAATTCCACCAAATGCTCCTCAGCATTTTAACAACGCTCCTCTTCTAAAACCAGGGTGTCCGCGGGGTCTTAAAAAGTATTAAAAGTTGATAAATCAATTTTAGGAAAATGAAGGCCCTTAAAAAGTATTAAAAAGTCTTAGTGGCGATTTCATGAGGTATTAAATGTTGTCCATAGAGTTTGACTGCAAATGCATGAATGTATTTATTGTCCTCCCCACGTTTGTTAAACACTACGATCTCGCACTCGCACGAAATAAACTCCAAAATCGCCAGAGATGGGAAAGTGTACGTTTGCAGACTCCTGGTTGGAGATCCCTGAATTTCAGCCATGACTGAAGCCTGTTGCTGAGAACAGGCCTTTTGTTTTTATTGCAGAAAGAAGATAAGCGTAGCCTCCATGGGCATCAACGCTGTTAAGTCACATAGATTTAATTGCAAACTAAAAACTAAACTGTTTGTGTTGCTAATTACAGCTTGAAATGGCGATAAGGTCTTAAAATACTTTGAAAAGGTCTTGAGAAAGTCTTAGAAAGGTATTGAAATGAACTTCAAGATTCCTGCATATACCCTGAAAACAACAGGCTAGAATATTACCTCTTTATTCTTGTAAACGTGTGACTTTATTCTCAAAGTCTGTGATTTATTTTTGTTTGTACAATGTCTGTTTTTTCCTCAGTGGGTGGAGAGCAACTTCTCTACTCAGTGGTGCTACGAGAACTTCATCCAGTTTCGCTCCATGAAGAGGGCGCGGGATGTCCGGGACCAGCTGGAGGGCCTGATGAGCCGTATTGAGGTGGAGGTGGTCAGCTCCCAGGGAGACGGTGTGCCTATTCGCAAGGTCAGTGAGGAAGTGAGGAAGTCATCCAGAGGTTCAACGTCCTGCTATTTCTTATGTTGATACAGTGCTGTGCAGAGGTGCAAACTTTTAATAATGTCCATATTTTTCAAATACAGGACATTATGAATTATGCACACTAAAAATAAATAAATAATATGGCTTCTATAGGCAAACGTCATTGTTTACTATGACCTTTAGCCTGGAACACATTTTCCATATGTTCTGGATGAATTCTGGTAAGTTGATTTCAGTAATCATTGCAGATACATTTGTGTTGACGCTCATTGACCCGCCATGCTTATAAATGAAGTAGCAGCATTCAGCACAAAGGTGTTGGCTGAAGCTCGAGCTTATTTGAAATACTTTTGTTTAGAGCTGAAATGATTCATCGATGTTTGATAATCGATTAATCGGCTTTTTTCATGATTAAAACAAGATTTCCGATTGTTTAAGCTTCTTAAATGTGAATATTTCCTTCATGTCTTTGCTCTGGATAACAATGAAATCATCATCATTTCCAGGTCAACATGTTTTTAGGTTTTCTGATGTTTTATGAACCAAACGATTCATCGATTATGAAATGAATTGTTAGTTGCAGCTCTAACGTTGAAACGTGTACAAATCAACAATGTGAGCAGCTGCATGTGCCAGTGATTGTGATGACACTCACTTCGGTGTGTGTGTGTGTGTGTGTGTGTGTGTGTGTGTGTGTGTGTGTGCGCGTGCGCGTGTGTGTGTGCGTGCGTGCGCGTGTGCAGGCGGTGACGGCAGGATATTTCTATCACACAGCACGACTCAGCAAAGGCGGCTACAAGACAGTGAAGCACCAGCAGACGGTCTACGTTCACCCCAACAGCTCTCTGTTTGAGGAGCAGCCTCGCTGGCTCATCTACCACGAGCTGGTCTTCACCACCAAAGAGTTCATGAGACAGGTCTGCTCTCCAGTTCCTATCAGTTACAATTATAAATTATAAAAAATAAACTTATTAATCAGTGATTCAACACGACGTAAGGATTCATTCACACAGAAAAAGAACTTCTACAAAGGTTTTCCATAAATACAACATTGTCTCAAGAAATGTCTTCATCCACACAAAACTACTGTGGTCCATGCGCCACACAGACCAAACACTCTCCAATTACAACTATAGCTATTTCCCATAGTAACGCGTTGGTCGTCTACATGAAAACGTGTTGAGAGGTTGGTTATTATTTGGAGTACGAGTATTCATATTTGTCTTTTTATTCTCTCGCCATCATCACTTCAGCAACATATAATAATATATATAATAATATATATAATAATATCACTTGGATGGCTTGTATTTAGTTTTGTGCCTTTTTGGTTCTTGTTTGAAAGACTCCATAAGTTTCAGTTCATTAGTATTGTTTATTATTTTCTTTAATACTCTCCATCCCAGTAGAGTGTCACTGTAAGAGCGCAAAGCATTCTGGTCCATGTAGTCACAGCAGAGCAGCTTTACTTTAATTACTCACTGCAGTGTCACACACACACACACACACACATGCATATTTGAGCTCAGTGCATGTTGTTGCAACTATTCAGTGTAAACTGAACAAACTGAATTCTCATCTCCTGTCATTGTGTCCCGATCGACGCCCCGGGGGCAAATAGAGCATAACTCCTTAAAGAAACAGCCCTATACAGTCGTTTAACCAAGTCCATCCAACAGTTGTGTTATCACATCATCATCAGCCGTACTCTTCAATCCTCTTTCTCTTTCTTTGGAAACCACACAGTGATTTCCTGATTTCACCTTTAGTAGCATCTTCAAATGGCGTTTGAAAACTAAACGGCAGATTACATTTTTTTAACTGAACTTAAACTTTTGTCTGTACAGTCTCTAAATCTGTTGTCAAGAGAGTGTGTGAGACACTTCACACCTATTAGCTGCTCCACCACTCCCACTCTGCATACTGGTCTTCAGCAGCAGCAACAACTTCCTACACTGCAAAGAAACCTTAAAAAAGGGGAAAGATTTTAAATAGAGAGTCAGTCCAATTGAAATAGATACAAATGTAGTTTCAGAGATATAGAGGTAGAGTCATTTGTGACATATGAAACCTCTCATGTGATGACACAGAGCTGGGACTATTTTGAATAACGGTCCTACCGTTTTCTTTGCTAATAATTATTAACCCAAGAAAGCAGCGGTGGTTAAACATGTCAATAACTTTATAATAAAGTCACAGCTCAATAACTGTCTGTGACCACGACACATTGATCACAAAGCTTCCTGGAACATATTTCACCATTTTATATTCTTTGGCACATTTCAGTATCACATTGCAGATTCTCTGTCTCATGCTTACAGGTGATCGAGATAGACAGTGGCTGGCTGCTTGAAGTGGCTCCTCACTACTATAAAAGCAAGGAGCTTGAAGACAGCAGCAGCAAGAAGATGCCCCGCAAGCAGGGCAAAACCAAAGAGGAGCTGGGCTGAAGAGAGGAGCCACACTCAGGTTCCAGTGGACAGAGTTCACTTCAACTGTTGTTGTGAACCACGCCCTTTTCTTCAAACACGCTATGATGTCACGACTGTTGATGACAATAAAGTGAGTCTGACTGTATGGATGAGTCTGGTGTCAACATGAGAGAATCAGAGCTGATTACACACACACACACACACACACACACTATTAACACTGATGCTGCTGTGACCATCAGTGTTAATAGTGTGGCGTGGCTGCACATACATGAAGGTATGGGTGGTCCTACAACTCTAAACAAAGATTGTACATACATACATACATACATACATACATATATATATATATATATATATATATAAATAAATATGTATATATATATATATGTACATGTGTATATATACATATATATGTATACAGATGGAGTGGATATAAAAGTCTACACACCCCTGCTCAAATGCCAGGTTTTGGTCATGTAAAAAAATGACATCAAGATAAATAATTTCACAACTTCTTCCACCTTTAATGTGACCTATGACCTGTACAACGCAATTGAAAAACAAACCGAAATCTTTCAGGGAGGTGAAGTAAAAATAAACAACTGAGATAATGTGGTTGCATAAGTGTGCACACCCTTTTATAACTGGGGATGCTGCCGTGTTCAGATTTAACCAATGACATCAAACTCATGTTAAACTGGAGTCAGCACACACCTGTCACCAATCAAAGTGCCTCTGATCAACCCCAAATAAAGGTCAGCTGTTCAGGCTTTTCCTGACATTTTTGCAGCCACATCTTCCAGCACAAGCCACGGTCTGCAGAGAGCTTCCAACGCATCAGAGGGATCTCATTATTCAAAGATATCAGTCAGGTGAAGGCTATAAAAGAATTTCCAAGGAATTAAATATGCCGTGGAACACAGTGAAGACCGTTATCATCAAGTGGAGAAAATATGGCACAACAGTGACATTACCAAGAACAGGACATACGTCCAAAAGTGACGATAAGATGAGAAGAAAACTAGTCAGGGAGCTGCCGAGAGGCCGACAGCAACACTGAAGGAGCTGCAGGAATTTCTGTCAAGTACTGGCTGTGTAGTACATGTGACAACAATCTCCCGTCTTCTTCATATGTCTGGGCTATGGGGTAGGATGGCAAGACGGAAGCCTTATCTTACAAAGAAAAACATCCAAGCTCGGCTTAAATTTGCAAAAAGACATCTGAAATGGGGAAATGTGTTATGGTCTGATGAAACCAAGGCTGAACTTTCTGGACTTAATTCCATAAAGTGTATTTGGTGCAAAAACAACTCTGCTCATCACCATAAGAACACCATACCTACAGTGAAGCATGGTGGTGGCGGCAGCATCATGCTTTAGGGCTGTTTTTCTTCCGCTGGAACTGGGGCCTTCGTCAGGGTGGAGGGAATTATCAGTGTCAGTGTTGGCCTTCTGTTACAAAGCGGAAGAGGAAGAGGAAGAGGAACTTCGTCTTTCAGCACGACAATGACCCAAAGCACACATCTAAATCAACTAAAGAATGGCTTCACCGGAATAAGATTGAGTCTTTGGAATGGTCCAGCCAGAGTCCAGACCTGAATCCCATCCAACATCTGTGGGGTGATCTGAAGAGGGCTGTGCACAGGAGATGCCCTCGCCATCTGTCAGATTGGAGCAGTTTTGCAAAGAAGAGTGGGCAAATATTGCTACATCAAGATTTGCCACG